>NW_012267420.1:1218973-1224458 GCF_000151885.1 Dipodomys ordii
GCTGTGGCTCAAGTGGTAGAGTGCTAGCCTTGAGCTGAAGAGCTGAGAGACAGCGCCCAGGCCCAGAGTTCAGGCCCCACAACCGGACCCCAAAAAAAAAAAAGAACTAAAATAAACAGAAATAATACATATTGGTTTATCATTTTCATATAGAAAAATATAGAAAAAGATAAACCAGTATGTGTCTATGTGCTACTCCTAACAAATATCTATTTGAACAGTATACATTAAGTTTACAGTTTGAATAATGTGATGGATAATCCTTAATATATTGTTATTGAAGTTTAGAAAGAAACTCTTAGAGTACATTTAAGTTTTAAAGAGACAATATAGATACCTGTTGTTCATACAGAGCAGCCACCTTTGCCCATTTGTTCCAGAATCCCTAGGCAAAGACTTGAAATTGCAGATCAGTGCATACTATGAACTATGGGGTTTTTCTTTCCTAGGTACACACATAAATTTAGTGTCTTTTATCATCGTAACTAACTACTAACTACGTTAAATTTATCATCTTCACTAAGTGCATACACAAACTCTGATGCGAAGTTTGCAGTTGAGATATGACAGCAAGCATGACATAAATTTTTTTTTCTTCACAACTCCTGGCATCAAAGATTTGTTCTCACTGTTGGGCTGAGCAACCGGTGTGTAGAATCTTTTCTTTCAAGCAGAGAACTTTCACCTTGTCATGCAACACTCTCCCACTTCTCTTCTCTACCAGCATCCTTTGTATTGCACCTTGAGGCTATTATTACATAAAATAAAAGCGACTTGAACATGAGAGTGCTCAACAATCATGTTGATAACTGAAACAGCTACTCAGAAACCAATGAATGGGTAGCCTACTCAGCATGGATATGCCAAACAGAGGGATGAGTCACGTCTTTGGCAGAATGGGAAGGAACTCTATGACACAGCATATTTTATCATATTACTCAGAATGATTCACAATTTAAAACCTTGTGGATTGCTTATTTCTGGAATTTTCCGTTTAGTATTTTCTGATAATGGTTGGCCATGAGTAATCAAAGTTGTGAAAGTCATAGACAAGGAAGGCGTAGTCTTTTTGAGGATGCTATATAAAAGATACTAATTCTAAAACAACTTTTTATTGAGCGCAAAAGGAAAATGATTTTTAGTTATCCAAGCACCTTGTTCAGATATGCATATAAACACATTTCTATTAATAAAATTCAAATTTAAAAAGGACTATCTTCTATTTTCCTCTCAGTCTAATACCAGTTGTTTGCACAGAACTTGTGTTCAAATAATGATTGTGAAAAAAATCCAACTTATAACTAAGTCTAAATTAAGAAACGGAGTGTATTTTATATTTCAATAAAGACCAATACTACTACCTCCTCGAAATAGTTACTTCTCCAAAGAAGAAATCACAGATCTATTACTTTTAGCTATTACTTCTTTGGAAGAGTGACAACTTGATTCTAAAAGATTAAATTATTGCTTCTTATGGTGCTTATTAATTTCAGTGGGTAAAAACAAGAAGTCAATTCACTGTGAATTGTCACAAAGCCACACAACCAGGATAAATGGTAATAGAATAGATGGGGTTACTGGACTTGTTTTTGACATCTGTATCTTCAGATGAGCATGGGATATTGGGGAGGCTGAAGTCAGCCTGGGCTGCACAGTGAGGTGGAGGCCATTGTGAGATATTTTGTGGAACTCATTTCAAAAAATAAATAAATAAACCACAAAAAGAGAATTAAAACCATTCTTACAGGTTTTCATTCCCATTGGTCAGGCAACCTCTCTTCCTGTGTCTAGTTATGGTTAAATAGTTTAAATATCACTTCTTAGTATCCTATCAAAAAAGGATTATATATCATAGAGTCATTATCAAAAATATGTAAGTGTGTATATGTATATAACTAAGATATATGTATCTATAGGGATAGTCTATATATTATACATCTATATATGTTCATATACACATGCATGTTCATATACGCATGTACATACCCACATATATATGCAACTATACACGTTAAGTTGTTTTATTCTCATTTTAAGAAGAATAAAATTCAAGCTTTTGAATTTGAGAAAAGATAATGACTTTCTCAGTGTCATTCTGTAAGTAATGCAACTAATTTCCAAATTCAAATAAAATTATGCTCTGGGCATAATACAAAAATATCTTTACTTTATCATAGTAAAGGAGATATTTTATCTTATTTTATCAAAGAATTAAGTGTGTATTTGTGGAAACCACCCTCAGAAGCTCTACAAGGTCCCAGGGAGTCACCACACCAGGATTGAGGTGAGGACTCAGAGAATCACTCCTCCCTAGCTATTAGGAAGCAGTGGAGATTAATGCATGAGATTACCAGAAAACACTTAGATTTGTCACCATATATGACCTCAATCTACTTCCTTCATAAAGAAAAGTTGGCCATTGCTACAATGGCTATTATCCTCAAAGGAGTTGGCAATAGTTGGTCCTATGAATGTCTGGACCTGCACAATATTTGCCAATCCTTGATTGCAGATCACAGCTGATTCACATCTATTCAAAGATCTTCTGCTTTAAAAAAAAAATCTGCTTGCAACATCCACTAGGACCAGGCATACATTATCTCATTAATATTCGTAAAGTTGTTGCTCAGAATCCAATTCTTAGCTCATTTAATTACTTCTCAAACTACCATCACCACAAATTTCTGAACTTTTCTTGAAGACTTAAGCACCTCTTCACAGTTATATCATCTTCAGTACTTGTTACCATACCAGGTGAATACAATAGCATCATGGTGGAAACATCCTGCAATGCTGACTCTGTACAATGATCTCTTCTACTTCATCTAAGCTGCCTGCTCCGATAATCACAACCTGAATCCTGACATCTCAACACTCATAAAGTACCCATTTCAAATATTCTATTCTTCCAATCATTTCTCAAGCACCCAGTTCTGCGCACTAAAATAAAAAATAATTATTCAGAATAACTCATTGAGATCATCAATGTCAATGTATCAGCTATGGACAAATGTTTTATGTTACTCTAAATTTCACATATTTGGTTTTTTTTAATTTTCAATTTTTATTTTATTGTAAAGATGCTGTACAGAGTGGTTACAGTTACATGAGAAAGGTTAATGAGTACATTTTTTGACGAGCATTGTTACCCCCTCCTTTGTTTTTCTCCTACTATCCTTAACCTCTTCACTCCCCTTACTCCCCGCCCTGAAGTTGTAAAGTTCATTTCCAACATAGTGTCCTGTGAGTCTTGTTGTTGCAATGGGCCGTACTGTGTCCTTATTTCAGCATTTTGTTATTCCCCTTCCCCTCCCCAAATTAGATAAATGTATATACAAGATGCAGAGTACTAAATTCAAATGCAGTGACAACAAAGGAGATACCATAAGGGGAAGAACATACAAAAGAAACAAAAAAAATCACATAGTACATTAAAAACAACAACAACAACAAAGAAAAACCTCCTGTGCCCATATCTTGAGGATCATTTCATTTAACATCATCTTATATGGTCATGTACATAGCTTTAGACCTTTTCTGCTCATCTGATAAGATTATCCTAGACATACACTAATTATCACAAATAATTAGAGACCTATATTTCTTTGGGCTTACTTCACTTAATAAGATTTTTTTCCCAAGTCTTTCCATTTCCTAACAAATGGGGCAGTGACATTCTTTCTGATGAAAGAATAGAATTTCAATGTATATATGTCTATTATTTTCTTAATCTATTCATCTACTAAGGGGCATCTTGGTTGGTTCCATATCTTGGTGAATGGTGCTACGATAAACATAGTTGTACTGGTAGCTTTGTGATCATTTGGGTAAAAGCCCAGAAGTGGCACTGCTGGGTTGTAGGGGAGCTCAATGTGTAGTCTTTTGAGGAACCTCCATACTACTTTCCAGAGTGGTTCTTAGATACCAAAGTATTCATTGTCAAGGCTGCCTGTGGGGAGGTTATTAGTGCTCTTATAAAATAGATCCGGAAGTTTTTCTCCTTTCTAACATATGAAGACACACCAGCCTCCATAACTGTGAGAAATAAATTCTGTTACTAAGCAGAAAGTATTTTTTATAACAGCTGAATGGAATAAGACTGCTATTCTTCCTGTAGCTCTCATTTTTTTAGCTAATATCTTTCCTCACACAACCTGTTTCATAGTCTCTTCTGCCACAATCTTATAGAAGCAATTAATTCCCCAGTTCTTTCTTGTCACACCCAGCTGAAAAATTCACAGTAGCAAATGAGTTCATCTATAACATTTCTCATTTATTCCTTTAAGATCTTCTGTGTTACCTGCTTAAACTGCCTCCTCCCCTAGCACTTCAAAAAGTTGTTCCTCTAAAGGACAATGTAATTGACCAATGACTTCTTTTTCTCTCATCCTTCTAGATATCCTCTTAATTTTTCTGACGGCCCTTTCTAACGACACATGCACATCTTTCTCATACAAGAGTCCTTTGCTACTGGAATTTTCCAACACTCAGATGTAGGCTATCTACGCGTATCTGAAATTATTCCCATTTCTTAAGTTTGTATATCTAATCTTGTTTCTTTTATGTCATGATTTCAAAGCAACTTTTTTTTTTCTTTTTTGGCTTTTCCTCTAAATCTTCATCCCAAATCCACCTACCTTACAAATGTCACTGTAAATTTCACCATTACGTTGTATATTCATTTAATTAAATTCTAAGTGATTCCCCTCCAATTTATCTAACACTGTTATTGAATAAAATGGAAAGTAACTTAGGTATAATCAATATAATTTCATACCATGTTTCCTAAATGTTCAAGACTCCAATGAAATATTTATAAGATTTATTTCCTGAACCCTTATGAGAGACCTTATATTCATTTCTCTTTGGAGCTGTACTTGACTGTTCACAAATCTTTTCTAATACACATTGTCTGGTTTTTTCTTCAAGCAAAATTTCCAATTTTGTTTGCTTGTGAGCACCAATTATCTCTCCCAAGTTTAAGACAATTCTTGAAAGACCAGCAAATATGAAGGTGATGATGAATTTATGTTGTATTACTCTACAAAAGAGGAATTGTAAAGTAATGTCTGATTGTTAATAATATATGTGGTAGTTTCCCTGTATCTGCTGAGTGACCTTGCACATATTTCCATTCCGGACAGGTTCCGGGAAGATGGCAGAAGAGAAGCTGGAATCTGAACAAGCTCTCGCATAGAAAGCAGTTTTAGAGTTCCAGTGAACAGTCCTAAGCCAGAGAATCACACCAAGTGTGCCATCACAGGACAGAGAGTTAGACAAGAGAGGGGAAGCCAAGACAAGGAGACACATCTGAGCGCTCGCCAGCAGCCGCCATGGCGGCTGCAGGGTCGCAGCGGCGACCACAGCCGCGGCCATACCTGAGCGCTCACACAGAGAGTCCGGGACGAAGGAGCCAGACCAGCGGGCGAGAGGATTCTACTCAACACCAACAAGAACCGACAAGGAGCAGACATCTTCATCCTGC
>NW_012267420.1:1225516-1250349 GCF_000151885.1 Dipodomys ordii
CAAAACCTCTGAGACTTAAATTCCTTAATAGCAGTACTACCTCTTTATACCTATATAATATTTTAAGCATTTTTTTAAGTTTTTCACATCTCCTCTATATCCCTCCTGTTTTCTCAATATATTCACATTCCTCTCTAAATAGATGGTCTTTCAATCTCCATAACCATATTAATTTTTACGTTGCTATTTTTTTTCTGGTCTCTTCATTTCCCTTTCCCTTTCTTCTTTTTTTCTCTCTCTCTACTTGCATCCTACCCAACCTATTTCCTGCATTGAGATTAGGACATAGTTAACTCTCCCTGTGCCTCCCCACACCAATCTATTCCTATTTTTTACCCACATCTCTCCCTAACCCTAAAAATTTCTGGGTTTCCATTCTGAATTGAAAATGCATTCTGTGTGAGCAGTCACAGGTTTTTTTTTTGTTTTCGTTTTTTTTTTAATTTTTTATTGTGAAAAAACCATACAGAGGGATTACAGTTACATGAGCAAGGTAATGAGTACATTTCCTATCGAGCATTGTTGCCTCCTCCTTTGTTTTTCCTCTACCGTCCCTTCCCTCCCACCTCCACAACTACATCCCCCTTCCCTCCTTTTCTTCTTTCCTTCCTTCATTATTTCCTTCCTTTCTTCCTTCCTTCTTTCCCTCCCTGGTACCCACCTTTCTCCCTTCCTCTTCCTTCCTTTTTCCTTTCTTCTTCCTCTTTCCCTCACTCCCTTCTTTCCTTCATTCCTTCCTTTCTCTCTCTTTATCCCTTTCTCTCTTTCTTTGCTAATTCTGGGGCTGTCCCTTTGCTTTTGTGCTTAAGACTTGTGTTCTTTGACTTGAGCCACTTCCAGCTTTTTGGTGATAAACTGGAGTTTAGAGTTACATGGACTTTCCTGCCTAAGCTGGCTTCACACCTTGACTTCAGATATCAGCCTTCTACGTAGCTAGGATTACAGGCATTAGCTATCACTGCCCAGCTCCATCATACTTTTTAATTCTTTGTGTCTCTCAAGGATATAATGGTGAGTAATGGTGAATATATTTCTGCTCCATGAGATGCAGAGCACATAAATGGTGACTACATCAGTGAGCTGGTGAATATAACCAGCATCGTTATTAGTAGTGAGAGCCCTGAATAAAATACTAAACTAAAATCAAATAAACTAAAATCAAATCAAGCTTTGTGATAAACAAACTTCTAAAATTACTTTGTTTGTATTTCATTGAAGGAATATCCCTGTTCTTAGTACCAATCCATTTCTAGCATTGTGTAGGTATGAGCTGAGTGCCTTCTCTCATTAAGACTTTTAGGATTAAAGTCCTCTAGTTGAGAACAACATCCTGTCTGTCTGACTTTGACTCTGGAAAATATGTTTATCAACTCAGAGATGAATCTATGCAGCTGAATCGACAATCCAGGGCCGCATTGTTATTTTCCACTGCCACAGCAGCCCTTCTCTTCTACTTATATCTGAACCTCAGCAAACTCCTCCTGTTCAATAGCAAGGCTGGCTTCCTTCCAAGACTTCCCAAATCTGATAACAAAGTCCTAGGAGGGCAGACCTGACGGAGGCTAGCTCCAGCTCTGTGAAAGGCAGGCTTCTACATTTAAGTAGTATGTGATGGAGTTGGCAGCCACTCTGACTCATCAACAAACATGAGTGGGAGAACAGTGTGTCCTGAAATGATGTAGGGCAAAGCAGAGTCTGATTTCAGCTTTGTTCTCTACTGATTGCTGATAATTTGAAAGAGAATTTTGTTTAAAAAGGTTCATGTTGACTTTTATCATTCATTAAAAAGAACGTATGCCCTCTGTGAAGCAACATACCATGGTGTTTAAAGAGAGCTGCAATCTGAAAGTGTATTTCTCCCCCAAAAGTTGTATGTTAACATGTTCAGTCCCTTTGGAAAGTGCTTAGACCATTGGAGCAAAGTCATATAAAAGAGGCTCTTGAGGACTCCTTGCATCATGTGCTACGTAAGAGTGGAGTAAAAAGACAGCAATCAGTGAGAAAACAGAACATTGCCAAAAGGTGCTTCTGTTTTGACCAAATATGTATATGTATATGTGTGTGTGTGTGTCTGTGTGTCTGTGTGTCTAAATATGTGTCTGTGTGTATATATACGTATATAAAACCAGCATACCCTTGTAAAACTACATTTCTTTTGTTTACAGAACACCCAGTGTATTGTACTGTTATAGCAGCCCAAATGGACTAAACTGACAAAGATACATATTTATGAATGAGAAATACCTGGATTTAGATCCTGAGATTTACCACCTCATGTGTACTTGAACAGATTAATCATTGCAAGGTCAGCTCCATTACCTAGGAAATTTGGCTAACTTTTGCAACTAACATATGCAGTGATTTTAAGGAAAATATGTATATACAAGAAAATATATCAAAGGCAATGCATAGACCCAGGTTCAAGTTATGGGTTCAAACCCTGGCAGATTAGAAAAATGGAAGCTAAATCCTAGAGTACTTTTTATTATGTCAAAAATCATAGGGTATGATGTATAAAACTCAGAAGTTGCTAAAAAAAATCTATCTCTGTTTGGAGACAGTGCTTGCACGGGGTTTTCAGTCATGTTGGCAATCCCTCTAAGAGATATCTATTTTAGCTAATTCAGTGCAATTGACAACATTGCTGAAGTTATCATTTACTATTCTTTTTTTTTTTTTTAATTTTGGGTCCGGTCATGGGCCTGAACTCTGAGCCTGGGCGCTGCCTCTCAGCTCTTCAGCTCAAGGGTAGCACTCTACCACTTGAACCACAGCACAACTTCTGGCTTTTTTTTGCTTATGGGTGCTGAGGAATCGAACCCAGGGCCTCATGCATGCAAGGCAAGCGCTTTACCACTGAGCCACCTTCCCAGCCCCTCATTTACTATTCTTTTGACACAGTTTCATAAGATATTTTACTCCTGCCAGGTGTCGGTGGCTTAAGCCTGTAATCCTAGCTACTAAGGAGGCTGAGATCTACGGATTGTGGTTCAAAGCCAGCCCCGGAAAGAAAGTCAGTGAGACTCTTATCTACAATTAACCATCTGTTTTGACCATATATGTATATGTGTATGTATAAGTTTGTGTGTGTCTATATATGTGTCTGTGTGTATATATATGTATATAAAACCGGAAGTGGCTCTGTGGCTCAAATGGTAGAGAGCTTCCCTTGAGCTGAAGAGCTCAGGCCCAGAGTTCAAGCCCCATGACCAACCAAAAAAAAAAATTACTCCTGGTCTTTCACTTGTTTGAAGACATCCAATTTCATACCTTCTCAAATCTAAATAGTAGCTACATTCCTGAAATCATTAGGGGCTCCATACTAAAATATTATAGCCTAAGTTGTTTTAAAGTAGGGATACTGAATCTAACCATCTCCATATTGGCCACACGGTGGATGATAGAGTATTGGGTTTAACTGGTGCCATCTTGTCTTCATGGTGGAGGCAGGGAATTCTCGACTCCCAGGGGATGGACATGCCTGAATTTCTAGAGAATGGGGTGGGTACTTGGCTCTGCCAGTCTTGGGTCTTGAACTGTCAAGTTTCCTATAAGCCTCACCCCTGAAATGCCCCTATTTAGGCAAAGACCAGCTCAGGCGAGGGTATATCATGCCATGTGTCTCCTGTCTGCTCATGTTCTGTCTCCTGGTGCTCTCCTCCGGTCAACATGGTGTCCCACTTCAGCTCTCCATTAGAGCTGGTCTGGTTTGTTGGTATTGTTTTTCTGCTCTTTCTTTCCTCTCCTATTCCCATGGCTCAGTTTTCTGACCATGTTATGTGTATTCATGGAGGTGCAGATCTTTGCGACAAGAGTCTGCTTGCAATTGCAAGCTTTCCAGTAAAGACTCCTAATTCTACCTTTCAAAATGTGGCTTCTCTCTTTTCTTGCCATATAACACTTTAATTACTAAAAAATAATTACATTTTCATTCTATATCAGGGGCCAGAAACATCAAGATGTTTATAGCTCTGGTTTCTCTTAAGATTTCCCTTCTTGCCAGTCAAAGAAAATACGGAAAAAATTTTATAAAAGAAGAAAGAAATCTTGCCTAGTAGTAAATCTGTAAAATCTCCAATCACCTGTAATAGACGCCACATTTGTTCTCAGTTATCACAAAATAATAAACTATTTACCCAAAATAATAAAAGCAATTGTCTGGTGATTATTTTCAAAGTGGTGGAATTTCTACATAAACTTCAAACATGAATTTCCTTTTCAAGATTGTTCATCCTGATTTTCAACTTGCATTTTTTATTTTGGTTAGCATTTAATGTAGAAATAATGATATTAGAATTTTCACATCACCAATAACTAACTAAAATTAGTTGAACTGCATTATCTTATGCTGCATTATTTTATGTGTACATTTTCTATTCTTTTTAGTTCTGACTTTGTTGATACACTTTACAAATGTGTGAATGGAAAAACTACATTGAAGAGCCAGGGGCTGGTGGCTAACATCTATAATTCTAGCTACTCAGGAGGCTGAGATTTGAGGATTGTGGTTTGAAGCCAGCCCAGGCAGGAAACTATGTGAGACTCTTATCTCCAATAAACTACCCAGAAAAAGATGGAAGTAGTACTGTGGCTCAAGTGGTAGAACATTAGCTTTAATCAAAAGATGTTCAGAGACAGTACCCTGAGTTTAAGCCCAAGGACCAAAAGAAAAACAAAAACAAAAAAACTACATTGAATAAGAAGACTTTTTATTATTATTGAAAACTAAAATGAATTCCAATAGTAGTTGTATAATCTAAAAATGTAGATTATAGAAATCATGTTGAGTCTAATATGTTGCTAATTATACTGCATTATACTGCAAAATCCCCATTAATTGAATGACTTTAAAATTTAGGATACCTTAATTAAACTAATTTTCTAGTAACGTTCTATTATTTTAAAGTAGCAGGAAGTTGTAGTAAAATAATTTAGATGTTAAGTAAGTTTTCAAACCTTGTTTCTACTATTTGTTATTCTGAACTCATATTAAGGAATCCTTCCTTTTGAAATGTAAACTGTGGATAAAAGTTTTTTCCTCTTATGAAAATAGTACTTGATATATAATATTTTTCCCTTATTTCATCTTTATTAAAACATTTATAATAGAATTAGTTACATATTAAAATAAGTAAAGTAATAAGATAGCATTCTCAGTGACTTAATAATTAATAACCATTCATTTTATTGAATATATTTTCCCTCTTTTGAGTTTCTTCAAATATTTTCTACTTGTAATTATTTTGAAAACATTCTTGTACATGTAATTTTTATATGGGCCAGTAAGAGTGAAGGATAAATTCACAAATATACAGTGTTGGCATCAAAAAATAATTCCATTTTCAGTTTCAATAAGTGTAGATATTTCATTCCTAGAACTTGTATCAGTGTAAGGACAATGTAAGAGAAAATATTTTCATCACTATCTCCTTAAGAGAATGTTATCAAACTATAGAATACTTTGAATTTATATCACTCTCAGTTTGAGGATGGCATAGAATCTTTTCCAAATATTAGAACCACTCTACTTTTCTTTGAACTATCTGTTCATTACACCTGTTAATTTTTTTCTACTGAATTATTGTTTATCTTATCAATATCTAGAAGCCTTTTGATATATTAGACAGTTGAATTCTTTGTGATATGAATTGACAGTTTCCTAATATTCCAGTTGTCTTAACTCTGATTATGATTTTTTTCCATTGAGAAATTTTAAATTTCCATTAATCAAACTTATTTTTTATTTTGAAATTTAAAATACAATTAAAGAAGTCTCTATTCCAAGATTATAAAGGCATTCATTTGTGCTTTTGTTGATACGGTATGCTTTTCTTTCTTATTTGAAATTCATTATTGAATTTCTCATAATATATTGTATCTGATATATATATATATATATATACATATAGAGAGCAATACTGTTTAAAACTTTAACTCCTTTTCCCAAAAAGTAAAATAAGTTTAAAATAAGTTGTCTTCAACTTACAGTAGAATCTTAACTATGGATTTCTTTAAATGCATTATATTACAAGAGTATAGTCTGTGTGACATTTACATCATTAGTGAAGATCCAAAACAGTGCTTTTGTACATTATTTTTAAAAACACAAGCATGCATTTAGGAAATTAGGCAAAATGATATTCGCTGAGTAACTCAATGTCAGTGTTCTCCAAATGCAACAATAGCAATGCTGAGATCATCTCAGACAAAAGCGGTGAGGGAGTTGTTGTATTACCTTATAATAAAAATTTTTTTCATACTTAGATTAAAACAATTTATTAAGAGCGATACATTTTCTCCATATTTCCATCTTTTTTAAGATTTAAGAAACTTAATCTCTTTAAAATCCTAGCACATACAGTACTGATGTAAAAGCATATGTCATATATTCTTAAAATCTTAAAATCTCATCCAATGAGAAGGCCTCTCTGTACTTTACAGTATCACAAATCTCCAAAATACTGCACAGCGGTTTGTCAGCTATAACAATAGCAATAATCTGAAACACCCTGACCTTAAATCATTGATAAAAATAGAGAAGAAATAGAGAAGAAAGTTAAGAGGTATGGTAAGTAGCTGTCAAGTTGCTCCTTTTTCCATCAGCTAAATAAGACTATTAGAAAGGACACACAGAAAAGTCGCAGGATAATTGGCTTCATTGAGAGCTATCATTTGACATACAGGTAAGCCTGGTGAAATCTCATGTTAGCGCTGGATTGAACTCATTTCAAATCCATAGATTTCCACAGTCCTATAAATATTGGGAATCAAGCATGTCCAATCTACTTCTAATCTGAAGGTCCCAACTGCTGCTACCATTCTTTTCATTGATGGAAGTTTTTTCCTAATAAAATAATGTTAGATAGTTTAAGTAAATAAAATAATGTGAAGAAAATCAAATGGGGTCTTGTGCAAAGAGAGCTGAGTTTGAAGAAAGAAAATTAAGAGAACCAGAGAAAAGGGTATGGAAATCAATACTAGCATTAGACATTTGTTAAGGGATTTTTTTTTAAAGAAGGAACATCTATTTTCTCAAAGAAAAATCATCCCAAAGACCATGTGTCCCACGAAAATACACACTCATAAGAGTCTAAGTTTGGATGTTTTAATGTTTTTGAGCAAAGGAAGTCAGTTACGTCTTAAGTTCACAAAGGAGCATGGCATCCAGCTTGTACTAACTAACAAAATTCTCCATTCATATTAACAGGAGTAATGACACTCTATGTTTTATCCAGGCTTTTTTGTTGTTTGCTGATTTCTTCTTTGTTTCACCAGAGAAACTTTTGTTTCATCATGAGACTTATTAGATGAGTTACAGTCAATATCATGTGATCCTTCTACTCTGCCCATACTTAGATTTTTCTATGATATCTATAAAATATCTATGAAGACATTTTATCATATGGCCACTTAACAAAAACTAAATATTCTCATGGACTTTGCATATAAGCAGGAAATCATCCATTTAATGATATCCAATTACTTACCTTGAAACCACAGTGGTTGGTGCTTTCTGTAACAGCTTCAGAGAGTGTGCAGAAACCTTCCCATGGTTCTGCTTGTTAGCAATAGGAGCTAAGTGATTAAATAGAAAGATTAATTTTTCTAATCTATCAAAATTTTGAAAATCTTGTTTTCTGTTAGTAAATCTAGGGTCACTTTTCAGGTTTGATGGATTAAAGTACAACAGACTTTACCTAAAGAGGTAAATTTGACTCTGGAAGATCATAATTATGAGGTGTATTTGCTTTAATACCTCCCAAATAAACACCAACCCTAAGTAGAGACAGAAAGCATAAATCCTATTAGGCTTCTCAAATCATCCTAGGTAAGGAGAGTACATTGGATTTTTTTCATAAAAAGTGACCAGATTAATAAAAGGATACATAATAAAATTTAGTTAATATGGTTGTAAATATTATTACCCTATTAAGATGTGACAAAGCAGTATGCTATAGGTCAGACAATTTGCAACTCATCAATGAATTTACAACACCTTTACTTTTGTGTCTGTCACTAGAATGTGACTCTTAGAAAGCAGGGCCTTGTTGTTTATGCTTATGGTCTGAACATAGTTAAGTGCTTTAGAAGCTTATTAATTTTTTTAAAAAAGGAGAAGTCATCATGTACTCTACTGATTTCAAGAGGAAGACTTTCTAGGTGACACTGCAGTTTATAGAGATTCTGTCATATAAAGAATCAGCAAGAGTTTTCTCATAATTTGGGATGATAAAAGTTTTACCAAATAAACAACAACTTTGAAATAACATTACAAGATAGCCTTATGTATTCATGAAGTCCACTCTGAAAGAATGTTGCTCTTCCAAACATTAAATTATTGTTCTCATATTTTAATGACAAATTTACAGCTTTTTTCTGGATTGGTTATGGGGCTTGAACTCAAGACCTAGGCACTGTCCCTGAGCTCTTTTGTTCAAGGATAGTGCTCTAACATTTTGAGCCACAGCTCTACTTCCAGTGTTTGTATGGTTAATTAGAGATTAGAGTCTCATGGGGACTCTTTTGCCTGGGCTGGCTTTGAATGATGATCCTCAGTTCTCAACCTCCTAAGTAACTAGGATTACAGATGTGAGCCACCTGCACCCAGCCAAATTATAGATTTTTTTATCCGATATTATCTACATTCCTAGCAATTTAATATCTAAAGATAGAATGGGCACACATACATACCTATATTTCAGAATCTAGAGTTTCATTTAATGATAGTTTATTTAATAGAGCTCCATTCATCATCACAAATCAACAAAAAACTGAAATAGTCTTTTTAAAAAGGAACTGAAACATTTGTGTTATGATTTTAAGAAAATGACAAACAATGACCTATTAGAAGATATTCTAAATCCATCACAAATTGAATTTAATTGATAAAAATTTTTCAAAGAACACATACTTAGGACTTGTTCAAATAATCATGAAAAGAAACAAAATTCAATAGAAAGAACATGAACTTTAATCTTCCATATACTATGCATTTTGGAATTCTTTATTTCTATAGTATAGTACTAAGGGCATTCTTAAAAGTTTGTGTGAAAAAATATTACAGAGGCAAATAGGTTCCACTGTACAGACTGAGAAGGATCAAATAGCTATAAATACAAGAAAATCCTGCCTTGTTCCTGAGCAAAAGTCATTTTTCTATTCTCTATAGAAGACTTTCCAAGGTAGCTGTTTACACTGATTGTCATATGTTTGTGTAACTAATGATGATGATGATTTCTATTGATTGGCAAAGTGCTGCATAGAACACAATGAGAAACATAGCCTTTAAATGCCCAGAGCCACTAAAAGCCTGTCTGATTTATTAATACCTTTTTAAGCATTCTTTGGGCTATACTTCCTTCATCAATAATGTCTGGCAATCATTTGCTTTCAGTGTCTTCTTAGTACAAGGCCTATTGAACCAAAGTACACAACAATGTTCTTGAAGAAAGGAATAACTTAGGTCGGTAAGAACAAAATAATAAACTAGAAAAGATGAAAATGAGAAACACATTACATCCAGAGCCAAAATTTAGGTTAGTTACTGAAATTAAGGTGCACTCAGTTCAAACACTATATAGTGACAATCGGGATAATTTAGAACAACAAAGAAGATTGTCAAGGTTCTAATAATTTTGCTGACATTTACACAGAGGAGAGAGTAGAAGTTTGGATCCCATGTTAGAGTACATGAACATGAGCAATTCCTATTGCTATATCTCAGACATATAAATTATCTAAAGAAAAATATATATCAAATACAAAATACAGTTGATGTTAGATGAAGGCTAAAAGTCTTCTTGTAATTTCTAAGTCAGAGATGGATCTTAAATCATCAAAAGACATTTTCTTCACTTATACACAGAAAAATGATCACAATTGTTTTCTTGCGGTTCCTCTTCCTTTAGCTTTACAAGGAAAGTAATTATGGAAGTGTAGTCTCCTAAACTGGCTTCTAGTATTGGAGGGATTAGAATATTTAACTCGCTGCAATTTTAAAAATTAACTAGGATGCTCAAATGATGTTAAACACTATGGTTTTAATACCAAAATGATTTGTCTATCTGAGGTGATTTTGTAATGTCTCAAAGTTCAATAATGGTGTTCAATAATCTAACTTCAAAAGACAAAAATAATGAAACTCAGGCCTTAGAGATCAGACTTGAGAAGAATGTGAGATGGAATTTTTGGTTCATGCTTTCATTGTTTTTCCCCTCTTGAAAGATAAATAACAAAATAGTTTGTTAATTAAGAAAACAAATAAAAACACCTCTTGTAAAACACATACATACTATTTGCTATTAATGACTTCCTAAAAGCAATTAAGATATTCATGAAACTGTTTTAAATTGGCTTCTAAGTTCCAGACACCATATAAGGCACCACTAATTTTCTTTTACTAACAGTAAAGAGACAAAAAATCTTTACTAACAGTAAACACACAAAAATCCCTGTTGTGATGGAGTTTATATTCTATTGGAGAAAGATGCAAAGTAAGATAAATAAATAAGCTATGGTGTCATGGGTGATAAATTCTATTGACATGTCACAGAAAAGAAAATATTGTGAACCACAAGACTCATTGATTTTAAACAATATGAGAGGCCTAAGAAGAGGACTTCGAACAAACCATGAAGGAGATGAAAAAATAAACAATGCACACCTGGAAGATCAAGACAAAAGGAAAAGTAACATAAACAACCTCAGCACAAATAATAAGAATGATCACCTTGCAACAGAACAATAAAGTTAAAAAGAGATTGTTAAGAGATGGTCTAAGAAAAGTCAAGGTATGGGGTGAAAGGAGGTTAGAAACAAACAAAATAAAAGCATTTACCAACTACTTTCACCGTGAATAGGATTAAATGGCAGTCCAGACAGAAGCTCTGGTACTCCACCACACTGGTGTTTTGTGGTGTCCCATCAACCCTCCTTACCCACCGTTGTAAGTAGCTACATTGAATTTATTCCCAGTCTGGATATTGCACTTGCTGCTATTAAGTTGATTTCCCCTGAAATAGCTGTCAGAAAAAGAGGCAATAAGATGTACATCAAAAGATGTTGCACAGAAACATTCCTTGAGTTTGGGCCAAAAAGAAGTCATAAAGTCTTGGACTACAGATGTGTAGAGATATTACTTAAGTGGAAGCACACCTGCCTAGTAAACTCAAAGCCCTAAATTCCAATCCCAGTAGTTAAAAATTAGAATAGAAGGAGGAGGAAGAGGAGGGGGGGAAAGGAGGGGGGGAAGAGGAGGAGCAGAGGAAGAGGAGGAGGAAAAGGGGCAGAAAAAGGAGGAGGAGGAGGAGGAGGAAGGGGTGGGAGGGAAGGAGGAGGAGGAGGAGGAATGAAGTCTATTTAGTAGGCTAAGGTAACTGCAGCTATTCTATGCTACAGTCCCTTTCATTTGAATACATGACTTTTCTCCACAGGTTAAGTAAATCACATATTTGCCTTTTTATGTAAGTATTCTCTTTTAAATAAGGTTGAAATTTTTATTTTTCGTAAGATTTTGATTTTGCATTATTTTTATAGGACTTATTTAAATCAATTGAGGTATTGTTTGTGATTCACGTTTAGGATCTTAATATCTAGTTTCCTTGAGAACATGAAAATCTTAGTGATTTTCTTTAATGACCATTACATTTTTATATACAATTTTATGCAAAATTTCATTGGAGAGTTTTTCTAGAAGGTAAAAAATATTAAATATGGTTTTTAATATACTAAAATTTAGTATTTAGTATACTAAATGTGGTTTTAGTGAAAAAATTACATATTTTACTCTTTAACATCAAACATACAAATATTAGGAAGGTTGAGGTACCCTAATGTTAATAATCAACAATTTCTTTCTAAATACAACTATTGTCATTTTTAGAAGAGGTGTTAGAAACTTCCAAATTTCAGATGTGTCTCTGAATTCAGTGCCCATCATATGCAAAAATGCATGTTATTTAACAGAAAAAAACACTATTTAAAGCTATAGAACACCATTTATATTATATTCTAACAAATTCTCCTTTGAAAGATCAGAGTGAACATTATGGAGCAAAACACAAATACTGTATGCTAACTATACGAGTAACATTTGCACCAAATGATAGTGTATTTAATATTAAGAAACACAGGCTCCATGTTTTCCCTCATTTGTAATCATTTGTATATGCCTAGGATAGTCTGTAGCAGAGGGTCAGCTGCAACCATATAAAATATGCTTATCGAAATGATCTCCTCGATGTGGAAAAAAGATGTTTTTGTTGTTTTGTTTTTCTTTTCTTTCTTTTTGTGTGAACTGTTTGCAGTTATTTCTTTTATCTTTTACTCTTTTCTCCTCTGGTTTTTTTCCTGTTTCTGATTTGCATATCTTTTGTCTTATATATAAGTTTATTAGATTTGGGGAAGGGAAAGAGAATCACAGAAATAGTGGGACAAAGGGTGAACCAATGCAACAGTGATACTCATTGGACACTATTCTAGCAATGAGCTTTACCATGTGGAGGGAAGATAGTGTGGGGAGAGGGAAAGTGAAAGAAAACAAGGAAAAGGGTAACACTGTTCCAAAAGAAATGTACTCATTACCTTACTTAGGTAACTGTAGCCCCTCTGTACAACCCCTCTGTATGCCTTTACAATAAAATAAAATTTTAAAAATAAAATTAAAAACTAAAATAAAATAAAAATTAGCTGCACTCTGTTAGTTCATGCCTGTAATCCTAGCAACAGGACACTGGGGTTTGAGGATCACAATTAGAAGCCAGCCCAGGCAGAAAGCCTGTAAGCTTCTCATCTCCAATTAAAACACCAAAAAGCGGAAGCAGAGCTGTGGATAAAGTGGTAGAACCCTAGTCTTGAGCACAAAAGCCCATGGACAGGGTCCAGGCCCTGAGTTCTAGCCCCAGGCCTGGCACATACACACACACACACACACACACACACACAATTCTTCTCAGAAGACTTATTTGATATCTTTGAACACAAAAATTATTTGATTTTGAGTTTATTTCTTCTTTAACCAATCACAAAACCTGATGTAATGAATTCGAAATAAGGCAATGCTATCGATCTGTGATACGTAAGCCAATTATAGCTCACTACAATACTTTCAAAGAAGTTGGAGGTTGATTCATGCTTAAATTTTTGTTCAAATTGGTTTGATTCTCATCCAAGTTGATCTTATTTACATAAGAATATTTTTAGACTAAGTGTACTTATAATATTGACAATATTAGAACTGAGACTTGAAACTTAAAATCCTGACACAACACCTTATAAAGTTTTCATATTTTCCCAACATTTGCTGTAAAAGTACATTTGTTGTAGCTATAATAAATTGGTTTCAAATATTTTTATTTCAAGAGTATTATTTGTATTCTTTGAATAAAAGGCCCAGTTGAATGCTTTTTTACACAAAATTGCAAATTCTATACTTTTCCTATGGTCTTTCAATCTCATATTTACCACATGAAGGATTTCACAGCACTATTTTTACTGTGGAGTTAGATTTCAGATATTTATGGAATAAAAACTTGAATTTGTGAAAAATATTATATTTTCCAGGCTATTAGGGTTATGGCCTAATGTTACAAAGCCACATTTGTTTATATTTCTATTTACTAACCTTTGGAATAGTAAATAGTTGCACATAATTCCAATAGTCGTTTTCAACTAAAAGAGGACAAATTCTTCTTTTAGTCCAGTGTACTTATATATAAACTACCTATTCATATAGAATTTAATGGCTTCTCAAATTTAAAATGTGTTACTATGTTTTAGGCTAAGTATCTGTATAGGTTTAAAATGGAACATGTATCTAGGACAGACACACAAATATCTTAGTATAAAGTTCAAATATTATGCCAGAATTCTACCCATTTTTCTTTGTGTGTGGAAAATCTTTCTAGAATGTACCCATGGCTGATAGCAACTTGTCAAATAATCATTAATAAATATACACACAAAAAGAAGCAAAGAGGCATCATCAACCAACCAGACAAGGTAGAGCTTTAAATAAAACAACAGAAGAGTGCATAGGCAGGCCATCTGCAGATTTGCTTGTTATAACTCTTAAAAGATCACAGACTGTCCAGAGGCCTGCAGGTTGCTTAAAGAAGAGATAAAGCCTGTGCCTGAAGACCCACTGCCACAGTTCTAAAGCTTTCTTTTTGTGAAGAGTCCTAATTATATTCCCCCAAATCTAAAACAGCTCTCCATCTTCTTGATGCTGTAGACTGACTTGTGTTCCCTCAGAAATATTACAGACACCTTAATGTTTAATTTAACAAGGTGACCTAGTTAACAATATTAAAGAGAACATACTTACTTAGATTTTCAGTTTGTAAATGTGTGAATCTTTGTACTGTAAAGTATAGAAGCATTTTATATGAAAACACTTAAGACTGTCTCTGCTTATCCTGATACAATTATTGAAATAAAGGAAATCATGCATGACCACTTTACAAAGTTGCTTGAGAAACTCTTAACACCTGAATATTATTTTAGCATATTGATATGCTTCAAATAGCATGGATTAAAGTTACTATATTCAGTTTACACAATAGATAATACTGTACTAAAGTCTTCAAAGCAAGACCTTAAAGATTCTTCTTCAAATGATATTTATGCTTTACTCTTATAATATAGATGCATATATTGGATTTTTGAAGAAGTCAAAATAAAAAAATAACTGCATGCCATTATCTCTGCCTTGTTCTATTTTTAAAGGCACTTCATATTTTTGAGATTATATTTTCTTCCTTTTTAGACAGCATTCAAATCTGTGTGCAAATATCCCTGACAATGTGAGAAGTGGTGTTATATGCTTTAAAAGCAGATGTCCTGAAACTGATGAAAGAAGTCAAAGAGAAAAGATGGAGCAGCCACGGGTAAAGAAGTAAATGGAAGTGAGATGTATAACTCGATGTATAATTACTTTGCTATGTCATAGGGTTTCATCCCTAAAACACACACACACACACACACACACAGACACAGACAAGTGAAAAGGTAAAGTGTATAACTCAGAGTGGTGAGAAAAATTCACTCCATTCCAGTGTGGGTTTGAGAGTGAGTGGTAGTATACTATTCAATTAAAGGAAAAGAATACAAAGGTGCTTAATTACTAGGTTATATAACTATAGTCATAAGTGTGTGACCTAGAAAACTATAAAGGAAAAAAATGTGCCTAAACAGTTAGCTGGTGCTGAGTGGAAAATTTAGAAAGTTGAACCAATATTCCTTGACCCTTAGCAGTTTCAAAACCTGCTGAAAATTAGGTTACTGACAGACTGAACTAGATATAACAATTTCAAAAACTGTCATTGCAATTCATTCTTTCATTTTTAAATATTTTACAAAATCTAAGCCATTTCTCAACTGCTCATTTGAAGAACAGCAGATAGTCAGCAATGCCAATGCAGAATTTCCAAGTGTGAGGTACAGAAAGAGCATGAATGAACTAGTTATTTATATAGATGACACTATCTTTACAACAGAAGAATGAAAATGGATATGCTGACTGGCATCAAAAGCAGGTAGACTTCTGGAAATTGGCTAGAAATGGTGCACAGCATGAGAAATTCGTGTAAATGAACAGTTGATTGCCTTTCTGTGCTTACATTGTTTCTATTTTATTCCACTGGATCACACTGCACAACACATGTTTATAAGGCCCAGGGATACAGAATGTAGGCTAGATACACAGAAAACAGAATGATACTGATGGTGAGGATTCCCATAAAGATAAGAAGTGCTATAGCTTTGGTCCCTAGTTCATTCCGATCAGAATCCTGATAGCCATTATTCCCCTGTTCTCAACTGTAAGTTGCCATTCTAAAAGTACTTTGAGATTCATGGTAATTTTTGTACTTTCACAAACATTAGAGTCATGATATGCAGCAGATTAGTATACTGGTTTGATTTGAATACTTTTGGCTGTATAATTATAAATGGGTATTTTTCTTTTAAACTTTTGGCTAAAAGCTACAAATGTTTAAAGGTTTCCATGTTGGTTTCCAAGAGTTCTTAAAGATATGGTTTTTTTCCTTTCAACATGTTCTAATGTAAAATCAGTCTCAAAATTCATCATGTTTGAAGGGTGATAAGAAATCTTGCTTTATCACACTGAAAGTAAAAATAAAGTTTCAAAATATGTTTTGATAGTCTTTATGAAATAAAGCTTTTATATAGAGATTTCAAGTCTAAATTTGAGCTATTATACTCTACTTCCAGTACTCTCAATTTTTTTTTAAAAAAAATTATGTCTCCTGAATGCAACCAATGCTTTCAAAGTTTTAGCAAAGAAAATGTTTATATACAGGAATGGTTAGGACAATTAACTAGGATAAGTAACATGATTCTGAGAAAAAAAAGTCTTTTCTCTGTTTGCTTAATACATACCTATTTTGTATCCTGTTGCTTTCTTTGAAGAATAAAACCTATGTCACTAAAGTGGCATATACTCAATATTGTATTATACAGTATATTGGAATTCCCAAAACTAGGTACCCTGTTTCTCACCATTAATTTCAGCAAAAGTCAGTTTCCAAAATTAACATCTCACAGAATGATCTCTAAAATCATTTAGGATTTAATTTATAGGCAGATCACATCCAGGATTTATTAAAATTCAGTAAATATACATATATATGTGGTATATATATGTATATATTATGTGTAACATGTATCCACATTTCAACAAGTGCACAATAATTAGAAATTAACCCCTTATTTTTGTAAGTGGTTATATTCAAATTGAGCTGCCAAAGTACTACTATGGAATGATTTCTCATTTTCTTGGCCAAAAAGTTTGGGGACATTTTTCTTAGAGTACATCAGCCAGGAATACATCGGGAGTGATGAATAAAGAGCGCATTGTGAAGACAACAAATTAGAAAGAATGCAGTCTCTTTTATAATTCCACATCACAAATGGAGAAACATCTTTTTGTAAGATTAGGTAAGTAGGTGATATGGAAGAGTTCAAGTGTTCAGTTCACCAGCTCCTCTGCCACTGTTTGTCTCCAGAATGCTATGAACGTGACAGTCTTAGAGCACATTATCTCTGAAATGAAAATTGCTAAATAGAAATACATTTATCAGAGTAATTTCCTAGAATAATTTTGTTCCCTTGGCCCATTCAAATGATGCTTGAATACAGACATATTTTCTGAGAAAAACAAGGAAACAATTCACTATGATAGCAGGAATATGGCTTCATAGGAAACAGGGCTACATTTAATTAGCTTTGATAGTTTGTCTTTCAGCTTTTTTTTTTTTTGTCACACTCCATATCACTGGCTTGAACTTTTGAGGCAATCTTTCCCAAATCAAATAACTACCAAAATTGTACAAACTTGACATGAAGATTACATTGTATTTACAAAGAAGTTGGCACTTACAGAATAAATTATCGACCTTTTTGTTATTTGTCGTTGTTGTTGTTAAATCAAGCCCAGGGCACCCATGGTTCAGACAAATGAAAGAGCCTGATGCCTTGTTATGCATTATGCTACATTAACATCAATAAGTAGGATTCCAGATAGTCCTTTCTCCATAGTGCTATCTCTGTTGTGAAAACCAGCACTTCCCATTCTAACCCATAGGGTGGCGTGGAGTGGTTATTAGTCCAGAGATAGCAAAGGCTGCATATTTTCTTCCTCATTTTTATCCATGCGTTTTAGTATTGTGGGATCCACTACTGATTGTGATCTGGAAAAAAATAAAATTGAACTCAGTAAATTAATACCAACTCATTATCCAGATGGCATTCTCTTCTCTGTCTTTTCTTTGTCATTGCTTCTCCCAGACGTGTGGATTTTCCTCTCCAGGAATTTATGAACTGTGGATGCTGCACATTGAGAGAAACACTTATGGTGCTGATTGGCATCACATAGAAGAAATTATTCCCTCTGGCCAAGTACAAGAATGAGCAGGAAAGAATTCTAAATGGAAAATAATAAGCTTATGTTCTCCTCTTCACAATGGAACAGGAGTCTTCTCTTGGTGGTAAAGAGAAGTTCTTGGGAAGGACCAATATTTTCCAACAAAACATCCCCAAATGGCAAAAATGACTACAGTGAAACAATTGTGATGAAAATGGAATCGAAATGATAAGTGACTTGATTCCTGAGCTAACAAAAATCCATCAAACAATTTCAACATTTTCTTTAAGCACTTTGATTTATTTTTAATGATTACAACAACAAAAGAAAGGAACATTAAAACAAGATTTTTGTTCAATTTTCCTGTAGAACATGTCAGTAAAATTGTTCCTTCTGAAGCTTACAGAGATGACAGAAGAGTTTTATTTTGAAAGTGAAACTCTTCAGGTAAGAAAACACATAATTTGAAAAGGCCTTTATTATGTATTCATAGCAGGTGGGGCTGGTATTCCTGTTCATCATTAGGAAACAACAGGAAAGCAGGATGGAGAAAAATCAATGAAACGTGCCTCTGTTGAGGCAGGAAGTTGCAGTCTTAATAGCTACAGCATTAAGGAAGCAGCTGCCCTTTTAAAATTCTCCTCTGTAATGAATTCTTCCCCTGCTGCTCCATTCCAGCCAATTGGCTTTTGCTGTGGCAATATGCCTCTTCGCAGACCTCATTAACTTTTGAGAAGAAAGACTATAAGCCAAATAAAACTGCACATGCTAATGAAAAAGAATAGCAATGGAACTAATTATCAGAAAAATTACAGGATTAACTGTCACTTGACTCCCTCATTTAAATGAATTTGTTTTAAAAGAGGAAAATGAAGGTAAAGTAATTTTAAAAAGGTTTGTTTGCTAATATCCACTACTCTTTCTGACTATTAAATAAGCATTAGGTATCTACAATTTCAGAAAGGAGATTGTTAGGTGACTATTAGTGTATGTTTTTAGGGAGAAGAAAGAAAAAGGAAAAAGAAGAGTGGGTTGAGAGAGAAAGACAAAAAGAATATAATACAGGACACCAGATATGATACATCATAAGACCTCAATGCCTTTATTTCTAATCAATAAGTAATTTCCATACTAAAAGTATTTCAATATTTTATATTTGGAATTCAGAAAATGAGACTAATGATTTTCCATAATATCCTTTTAAAACACATGTACAGATACACACATACACACACAAATTATTGTAAGCTTGTATGCTCTATGATTTAAAAAATATTGTTAACCATATGACAGGTTTAACAAAATTATATTATACTTCTTGACTTAGGATTACATTGCTGATTTGTATATAAAAATGCATTACAGCTGTCTTAATTGTTGGCTGATGAATGCTGGTTCTGTAAGAACAATTTCTTAAGAGAAAAAAAGCCTCACAAAAACCGTTTTGATTAAGATTTTCTTTGTTATTTAGTTGCGTCAACTGTGCAACTATTTTGTTTAATTTGTTTTAACTCTCATGAAAAAAGTATGGTTTGTGAATATCATACTGTTAATGAATTGGCTTATTCTAGAAAGACTAATCATTAACTTTTACTACATCTCAGGAGACTGTAAAACCCCTGCTCTCTTTGCAATGGATGACTTTCTTTCAATAATGAATAATAATAATTAATAATGTAAAGTTAATTATCCAGTATTTGTTTATTATGTAGCTGCAAAATTGTTCTACGTCAAAGTACTTGCAGCATTAAGTTTTGCAGAAAGGTAGATTTCAGCTCTGGTTGCTGTGACTATTAGCTCTGTGATCATGGAAAAGTTAATGTAGATGAGGTTTTCTTGCTTGTATAATAGGGACAAGTATAGTGAAGATCAGATTTGATAACATCTCTTATATTTGTGAATCCCAGCGCAAATTCTAGCAAGTGGAAATGATATTGGTAAATAAATGTCTTATGGGACATGATTGCCTGTGCATTGAAATTTGCTACCATGTGGTCCGACATCATGGGGAGATTGCTTACTTTCCCAGTTTCTTGTTCTCACTAATAAAATAAGGTTAGCGCTGCCTTATAAGTTGCTACAAGAAGTAGATGAGTCAATATGTACAAGTCAGTAGAATCCAGCTTGGTCTAGAGTAACAATAAATGTTCAATAAAACCCACACTGCAAGTAATATTGCTTATTTACAACTGTTGTATGACTGGCACTATTCTAGGTCCTGCGGGCATCAGGCTAAAGACATTTTCCCAAGGTAAGTATTCAAATGTTTTTTTGTTTTTTTTTTCCTTTCATGCAATTGTTTCTAACATATTTATAAGATGATTCTATGTTGCTTTGTATGTTTCCTCCCCCAGGGTATAACCCATGCTTTCACTGTATTTGATGTTGGTATAATTTATGGAGGGGAAGGGAAAAATCAAATCATTTAACTAGGGATACCGGTGGACCCATTGCAACAATGAGATGTACAAGTAGTTATGTCGAAAACAAACTTTACAACTTTGGTGAGGGGTGGGGGGAGGATTGGGTGGGGGGAGGATCGGGTAGGGGGAGAGGAGGAGTATGGGAAGGGATGGGACGTGGAAACAAAGAGGAGGCAACAATGCTTGATAAGAAATGTAATAGTTATCTTGCCCATATAATTGTAACTCCTCTGTACAGTATTCTCACAATAAAAAATAAAATAAAATATAAAAAGACACTCCCCAGTCCAGAAAGACAAATATAATGAACTTCTTAACTCTTGTTAAGAAGATCTTATGACAGTGTTCTCCCTCCATAGATTTACACGGGAGGTTAAGTTCATCTTCCATGTCTGTCCAGATCAATGCTCTCAAAGGAACAACTATATAGCACTTTTGATGAGGGAAGAATTTCATGCCTCTCAATCTAAAGATAATATAAAACATGGGGAGGCCTAAGAGTTACAACTTTTTGTTATGCATCTCTGTAGATCTGCAGCTCCCCACATACTATCTAAGAGAAAACAAGAATACAAGTATTTGTCAATGTGAGAAATGAGTTTTAGCTTCACAATGAACTTGTAAAGGCTAACCTTGAAAGGAGACAGATTATTGTTAGACCAAGATTTGGCAGACACATTGAAAAAGTACAGAAGCTTTGAATGTAATGTTTGAATCTAGGTGTGCATGCACGTGACAATGTTTGAATCTAGGTGTGCATGCATGTGACAATGTTTGAATCTAGGTGCGCATGCATGTGACAATCTGTAACTGTCTGTATGTTCCCTTTCTTTAAAGAAAATCTGACAGAGGCACCTTACAATAAATTAACTAACTATAAGGAAGTCTCTTATTCTTACAGGAAAAATAAGTCCATTCCCCATTTTAACTGTGTGGTCTGAAGTATTTCTTCAAAAGCCTTGGATATTCAGAGTATATTTAAAAAGCTTCTGGATATGATGTCTTGTTAGGATTATATTAGATTTCTGAGAATATAAAGTTTAAATTTTCTATTTTAAAGTGGACAAAGAGTCAGACATGCATGTATTTAATTACAATATACATCATGATGAGAGAATGCTTCCTGTTGTCCTAAAAGAGCTGAACTTGTAGAAGCAGAGAGAGAATGGTGCTTAATCAGAGATGGAGAGGTTGGGAAGGGAGGAGGGGAGGCAAGGGTTAAAGGGTACGAAATCTCAAATAATGTGTACAAAGTCTGGCAATATATTTTAGAGTATAGTGACTATCATTAACATTAATACATTTTATATTTGCAAATGACACAGAGAATAAGTTGAGATGTTCTCACCACCAAAATAAGTGGACTTTGTCTTTGACATTAAATGCATAGTCATTCAATCATGACAGCACAACAGAGTATAACATCTCACTAGAAAACTGTGTGCATGCACGAAAAAAAAAAAATGAAGTTAGTCTCCCATTGTAGCTTCAGCCCATTTCCCAGAATGCCCTTAGCCTACCTCTTCATCGACTTGGGGGAGAGTTCCTTTTCTACTTCTTTCACAGGCATGCTGTAGGGGTCCATGTTGTATTCGCTGTCATCATCATACTCATGGTCCAGCAGTGTTCTTGCCCATGTGCCCATGTCATAAGGGGGCAGCATTCCTCCAAACTCAGAGGGTAGAATCTCAGGATGAATTAGTTGGTGTAGACTGTTCAGGTTGTTACCATGTAAAAATATCTACAAATGAAAGAAGAAGGGTTGGAGGCAAACATACAGAAGAAATTATTACCACCCAAACGCTGCAGGGAAGAGCTGAGTACAGGAGAAACGAATAGGAGTTCTTCCTGTCTGTTAAAATACTTAGCCCTTTCAGCTACTCTGTTGAAACAGGCAGGGATGGTACTATTATCCTAACATTTCATGTAAAAACCCTGAGGCACAGGATTGTTTACTTTCTAGGTCAGATCATTACTGGGTTAGAGAGTTGAAACCACAAATTTGTTTTCCTGTGTCCTAGTTAAAAGCATGAGCAGAATAAGATGTGCAATAGATCTGCCCATCATAATCTTAGTTGGGCAAACTTGAGGATGTGCATAATGAATGCTGTTAAAATAGACCTTTGCATCAATTACAGAGCCAGCCCAAGACATAAAACCAAAAGATGTCATCAGTAGACCTTTCTCTTTCCTTCGGTGGGAATACTGTAAGCAGGAAATTTGTCTTTATAATCCAAACAGGGTGATGTAAGTAAGAGAAGTGTATTATCAGCCAGCCACATGGTGAAAGGCTGAATGAGGTCTGTGTTCAGGGATGTATGTATTCAATAGTGTGCTTTAAGATTTCCATGTTTACTGTCCAAATGGAAAATCAAATAAGGGATTAAAAATGGAATATTATATGTATACATTAGTGATTGATAGCATTGTCTGTATGAAACTTTTCTTAATAAGCTAAAGACGAATTCAACATATATAGTCAAACCGGGTGCAGTTGGCTCACACCTGTAATCCTACGTACTAAGGAGGCTGTGATCTGAGGATCATAGTTCAAAGCCAGTCTGGGCAAGAAAGTCTATGAGACTCTTTTTGTTTGTTTGTTTGTTTGTTTTTTATTGTGAAAATACTGTACAAAGAGGTTACCATTACATGGGCAAGGTAATAAGTACATTTCTTATCAAGCATTGTTGCCTCCTCCTTTGTTTCCCTTTCTGGTCCATGAGACTCTTATATCCAATAAATCACCACAAAACTAGAAGTGGCACTGGGGCTTAAATGGTAGAATGCTAGCCCTAAGCTGAAGAGCTGAGGGACAGCACCCAGGCCCAGAGTTCAAGCCCCACAACCAACAACAACAACAACAACAACAAAAGATACTCAAAAATTGTGTCTCCATCAATTGCTACTGCTTTTTCATTTTGGTCTTAACACTGACAATCAACCTTCTCTGATAAACTATCTCATTCATATGATATAAATGTTTTTAATACACAGTTAAAAACTATAGTACATAAGTAATTTAATTTGTTGCTTCAATTTTAAGATCAACAGCCTAACACATGCATGCTTTTCCATACCTTTAGAATCCACAGAACTACATGCCTAGGAAAACAAAGGCAGCTCAGTCTACAACATGAATATACTTAAAAGATTAGAGTACGCAATTCAACAATTATTTTAATAAATGATGGTGAATTAAAACCAGCTGGCAGCAGATCATTGGCTATAATACAAAGGGAGAACACTACATTTAATACATAATTACAGGCGCCTATAGAAGAATTAACGTAGGTTAATTACAAACTTCACACCTTGCTAATCTTCAGAGAAATCTTCAGACTACAGCAGCAAATATTTATTTCTACATATATTCGTGTACACACACACACACACACACACACACACACGTACTCTCTCCTAGTTGCTTTTCATGAGAACTGTTTCTCACACTATTTCTTATATGAATGCTAAATTCTAGAACCTACAACCCTACTTTATCAATATATGATCTCTTTGAAAACATGTAAATTGTGTTAAAGAAAACTTTACAATGGTGAATGTAATCAAGACACAATACTTCGCTCTTCTCTAATGCTCTGTTATCTCCTCCCTCAGCATCAGTTCAGCTTTGGCCTGGCTTCACTGAGAAAACAGAGCAGCCAGATGAGATCCACCATCCAGTACCTGCGTGCATGTGCTCTGCCTACACTGCTAGCACAAAAAACTCTACAAAGGTCAACCTTGCCATCAGCATGCTGAATTTCATTCTCTGTGCTCTGCTCAGTTATATTTCTCAACAGTAGTCCTCAAATCACTGAATTCCCCTCTTCATCTGACTCTTTTTAATTTGAGGAAAAACAACTATAACAACAAACCATTGAAGCATACACCAAAGGAGTTGAGTATATTCATTGTCTTCATTCTCTCTTCCCAGTTTTCTTGAATTCAATCCAAACAGGCTTTGTGTCCCACCATTGCAGAAAAACAGCTTCTATCATGATTGTAACTCATTGCTAAATACAGGGCCCAATCCTCACTCTTCATTTTGATTGAACAACTCTCTTCATTCAAGCATTATTTCCTGAATTATTTCATTTCTAGCTGGGTGCTGGTGGTTCATGCCTGTAATCCTAGCTACTCAGGAGGCTGAGATCTGAGGATCTTGGTTCAAAGCCAGTCTGGGCAGAAGAGTCCATGAGATTCTTATCTCCAATTAACCACCAGAAAACACTGGAAGAGGAACCATTGCTCGATGTAGTAGACTACTAGCTTTGGGCAAAAAAGCTCGGGGACAGTGCCCAGGCCCTGAGTTCAAACCCCATGACTGACAAAGGAAAAAAATGAATTATTAAGTTTATCCTACCTTGTTAAATTTTTTAGTTTCTCAGCATCCTGATGTTCAAGAACCTCAGGTTTCAGTGCTTGGGCCTACTCTTTTGCAACCACACTTCTTCCTTGCTGATTTCACTCATTTAATTCATTTAGTAAACACCAGGGATGTTTGTCTTGAAATTGCACTTGTACCTAGA
>NW_012267420.1:1255024-1267743 GCF_000151885.1 Dipodomys ordii
GCTCTACCACTTGAGCCACAGCGCCACTTCCGGCTTTTTTCTTTTTGCTTATGTGGTGCTGAGGAATCGAACCCAGGGCCTCATGCATGCAAGGCACGCGCTCTACCGCTGAGCCACCTTCCCATCCCCATTAAGCCCTTTTTAATTCCCTTCTCTTATTTCTCCCTCATCCATATCCAATACTGCATTTGTCAGACGATCCTGAGATTGTCTCTTTTATGCCCACCTCTACTAAAATGATAAGTCTGATATACCTGTGATCAGATTCCATTTCCACTCAAGTACTAGAAGGATTCATGTCAACTATTAATCTTGTAGATTTGGAAATGGAAGCATTGAGCAAGAATTAAAGTGCCTGTCGAAGGATGCAGTAGTCGCCACTATTAAGCTAGCTCTTCAAAGGGACAGAGGGTGATAGTCAGGATGTGGGTGCACTATCTCTCTTCGATTTCTTGTTCTTTTTCAATTTTATTTCATTGTAAAGATGCTGTACAACGTGGTTACAGTTACATGAGTAAGGTGATTAGTACATTTCTTGTCCATCATTGTTACTCCCTCCTTTGTTTTTCTCCTACTGTTCCTTCCTTCCTCACCTCACTCACCCCCCCCACCACGAAGTTGTAAAGTTCATTTCCAACGTAGTGTCTTGTGATTCTCATTATGGCAATGGGTCATCCTGTGTCCTTGTTTCAGCATTTTGTTATTCCCGTTCCCCTCCCCAATTAGGTAAATGTATATGGACACAAAAAGTTTTCCTTTGTTGTTGTTTTGAATGTACTATGAGATTTTTCTGTTCCTTTTGTATGTTCTTTCCCTTACGGTATATCCCCTATTGTCACTGTCTTTGATTTTAGTTCCCTTCCATTTCTGAAGTACCATTTAGGAGGTAAGAAGTCTCTGGGATAACAGCAGAAAATATGGCCACAGTATTTCTGGACCTCTGAATTTTAAGTTTAGAAGTAGTACTCCCTTAACTTCCATTGCTTCAGCTCTTCCAGTAAGGATTATTGCCTATAATAAACAGATATTTTTGAACTATCCAGAGAGATTTCTGCTTTGTGTAGTGAACTGAGGCAAACTCTGCCTGATTCATTGTTTTCCCCAAGCTAGTTAACATAGTGTGTGTGTGTGTGTGTGTGTGTGTGTGTGTGTGTGTGTGTGTGTTTTCCAGAGAAGAGCTAAATGAACTTCATTGCATGGAATAGACTCTAATATTTACAATGTTCTGAACTACTTTTCTTCTCTGAGCCATAATATTTTTACTAGTGAAGAACAGAACCTAATAGAAATGCTAATAATGGGAAAATATGTTATATATTGAGCAAACTTCATACATAGAGGACTACGATACTCACACTCAAGCACAGTTTACAAATCATGGCAATCAAACATAGCATTCCAGGGTCTGGGAAGGTGGCTCAGTGATAGAATGCTTGCCTTGCATGCATGAAGCCCTGGGTTCAATTCCTCAGTACCACATAAGCAGAAAAAGCGAGAAGTAGTCCTGTGCTCAAGTTGTAGAGAGCTAGCCTTAATCTGAAGAGCTGAGGGACAGCGCCCAGGCCCAGAGTTCAGGCACCACGACTAACAAAAAATAAAAAAAATAGCATTCCATGAAATATAATACCACTAAGACGCTGATCATTGACTTTGCCGGAGACACTGCTTTAGACAGAAGACAGTGACAGAAAAATTGTGCTCCTGTTAGTGAGTGTCTTGCCAAAAGAGGATGATGAAAGCTAGTGAGATTTCTACCTTCAGAAGCCTGTGCTGATTCATACAGTCTCATCATGATTTTTCCCTTGAGCAGAACACTTTGTGCTTGGTGCACAGCTTGTTAGTCTAAATGTTTTAGAGAACGGAGAATTGGTCTGCCAAATATCTAGCAGAAGCAGCACTTCTCTTAGGCTTTATTAACAGTATACCCAAACAACTATCATTCTTTGGAAAATGGTGGGTTTAGAAGTACCTCCAAGCATGCAAGGTTTGATATTCCTCAACAATGGAATGTTATTATGAACATTTACAAAATAAAGATCAAAGTCCTATATATTCTCCTCATTAGAACCACAGACACTATAAATGAAACAAATATATCCATTACATATACATATCAGTGAATTATGTATGTATTTGTACCAAAAATGTTTGCCTCAATATCTGTTTAAGAAGAAAAACTAGAGCATCTAAACTATTAGCATTACTCAAATTTGTAAATTAATTTTGATGAAATATAAATATTGAGTGAGTCAATATTATTTTATATGATGAGATTGAAAATGATATAACAAACAAAAACTTCTAGTTCTATCAAGATACAGTTCGCAGCCACAAATAAGGGTAAGAAGAGCTTTCCTGAGAGTCAAATGCACAACAAGTATATTATTTCACAAGTAAGAATTCTAGGGTTCCTCTATCAGTCTTATTTATGTATCCTCACTGGGCATAAATTATATGCCTCACTCATAAAACCAGAAGTAAACTTATCTAATTTATTTTAATGGTTTCTTTTCCCCTTTCTTATACTTTTATCTAAGCACTTTGAATTCTTCTACTTCTTTCAACTGGTACATGTATCCCAGCCAAGGACATATCATGATAAATTGTTGCACTCAGCTGTTATGTATGACACTTCCAATTCTGTGAGTGTATTCTTAAAGTTATGCTAGGATCTGAAAGATTGCACTATTCCTTTATGACACTTTGAGTAGAAAAGATGTTTTAGTGGAAATGTTAACAACAAAAAATTAAAGATTATTTATGACCTTACCAACCATAAAGAAGAAGAATACTAGCTGGCCACTGGTGCCTCACATCTGTAATCCTAGCTCCTCAGGAGGCTGAGATCTGAGGATCGTGATTAGAAGCTGGCCTGGACAGGAAACTCCGTGAGACTCTTATCTCCAAATAAGCTACTCAAAAAAGCCAGAAGTGGCACTGTGGCTCAAGTGGTAGAGCACTGTCCTTGAGCAAAAGAAGCTCAGGGACAGTGCTCATGCCCAGAGTTCAAGCCAGAAGTGGCACTGTGGCTCAAGTCATAGAGCACTGTCCTTGAGCAAAAGCAGCTCAGGGACAATGCTCAGGCCCAGAGTTCAGGCCAGCACCAAAAGGAATACTGTAAGTACCACTGAATGCTTCCACTCTTCTCAGGCTTTGCATGGCTAGTATGAAACTCTTTTAAAATCTGGAAGATTAACAATAGTCATTTACAGCAGTCCCTAGTGCAACCAAGGTGGAGTTTGTACCCTTTCATTAGTTTGAGTCTAATGGACCACATGCTCAGTGCCAGTTTCTCTAAAAGAGAGCCTTAGTACTAACAGCAAATGTGATTATTGTAGTGATTATTTCAACAGCTGGTACAGCTGGTTCCCTCATTAGGATCACCACTCTTCAGCTGTATTTAAACTTACTAAGGTTGATCTGTTATGGCATGCTAACCACACTGTATATTTTTGAGGTAGTATAACAGCTATATACCTTGTGGATATCGGTTACAAGTTTGTATCAACCATTTGGATATATGCCTTAGTCATCTTCTAGAAGGTTCAGATTCCCACTCCCATTCCCCTACCCACTAGAATCTGGACCAGAAACAGTGGCAGTTATAGGAGGGATCCAACACACCGCATCCTATCATTAGCCACAGGCAAGGAATTCTCTGCCATTCACAACAGATACAAGGATTTTCACCTACACATTCTAACTAGCGTCTTCCACCAACTGGAGAGAGACAGTTGGGAAACTATTTAATAACCAGCTAATGGAAATTTGTGTCTTTCTTGTAAGTGATAACGATCTCTATTTAAATAAATACAAATAACACATTGAAGACATGAGATTAAAATCAAAATAGGCGCATTTAGAAAGATGTTTTATCTCAGCCATTTACTCCTCACTGCTCATTAAAATGTTCCGTTACCCAGGCAGAAATACAAAAAGACAACTTTGGTTAGATACAAAGAAATAATCTATAACACACTTGGCTTCTAGGTTCTGATGACAGACCCAGTATTTCTCAAGACAGACTCAACACAAACAACTAATTTGTAACCTGTTTTGTCTTCATTTAAATAAATAGGCACAAACATCTCTCTTTTGTGAATAAAACAGATGTGGTATGTTCACAGCTGCTTTTTCTGCCAGAGAAGTTTGATAACAGATTGAAGTAAGTTACAGCCCCCTAGACTCATATTTAAGTCAGTCCCTGCTGCTGTTTAACTAATGCCACCAAGAAGTGAGAAAGCCTTGAGAACATGACAGAAGCCATCCTCACTCATCCTCAAAATTCACGAAGCATCACATGAGTCAAATCAGACAGCAGGAAAGAACCCAAAGTAAAAAACTCACACTTTGTAAAAACAAACAAACGAAAAAAATGCCACATCGTCTGGTTCCTAACCAAAGGTTATTTTATGAAAAGCAAATGTACAATAAAGGTGACAAATAGCTACAATTTCTGAACAAAATAGAATATGTAGTAATTTCTTGTAACCTGTGTTAAGTCTTATATTATCCATCTATACATTAGCTGACAGCTGGAAAGCCCTACTCTTACTTCAGCTGGTATTTCAATAATGGATTAGGTTTCCCACTTGACTTTCAAACTGCTTTCAATAACACACAACCAGAAGTGCTGATGCTCCCATATCCAAAATTGCCAAAGGGGAGTTAAGCTGCAGAACTGCTAGAGAAACTAAGAATAGCAAATTGCAATAAGAATCAGGCAAAAGTTCCTAAGTGGCTATTTCAGGACACAGTTGCCTTCATCAAGCCTGTGAAATTAGCCAAGATTGTTCCTAAAGGTTTGAAGCCAACCCCTAAAGGTTTGGCAAACCAGGAATTATCACATTCTATTTGAAGAATATAGACTTATAAAATATGAAAAATGAATTTCCATTCCTACTCTTTATGTCTCATGATATTACTTCTAGGCCTCAGTTATAAAGACACTGTGATTCATTGAGTGAAATTTTATGTAAGATTGGGAAATATTGGAATCAACTTTAATTTACTTCACCAAAAAGGAATAAATACAATTTGATCATATGGAATATTAAAGAGCCATTGATATGCTATATTAAATAAATTCAAATTTGCAAATATATTCAGAATATAATAACAGGCTAATAAATAAGGAAAATTAACTAATTTTTGAAAATAGAGTATACCTAGAAAAACATTCAAAGATAAACTTGGCTAACTAGGATAATAGGAGACTTATTCTTAGTATATTTTATATTTTACCAATGTTCTGAAATGGCCATGTATGTTTTCTCTCTATATATGTGTATGTGTATACCTTTATTAATATTTGTATTAGTAAAATAATACACACTTTTAAAAAATCAACAGGAAGACAAAAACACTCTAAGCCTTAGTTCAATAAATAACTACCTAAGTCTAGGTAGTTTTTAGTAAATATAAAGGAATATAAAGAGTCTTTACCATAAAAGAGATTATATATTGTTAAAGAGAATAATAATATGAAACAAGAAAATAAAATGTCCATATCATTTCATGAGAAAGGAAAATAAAGATTAAAAGATTGGAAAGAAAAGTTGAATGAGGAAAAAGTATTTGGAATTGAAGTATTGGTGACTTTCTAATGCAGATGAGTCTTAGGGACATTGGTTTAGCAGGAGTAAGCATCCTGGAATAAGTTGACATATATATGTACATGCATGTATGTATATGTGTATATGTATATACATATATTTTAGTGAAATACATATACATGTGCATATACATATATTTTAGTGAAATCAGTGTAGACACATTCAATTTCAAAACATGGGACCAACATCTGAATTCCAGGAGCTTCCTGGATTCACAGCATGTAAAAAGTGGAGGGACAGAGTAAGATGTGGGGACTGAGGAAGATAAAAATGGGATGTTTCTGTTGAAAATCCTTAGAATAAAAAACAGAGATTTTTATCTCTTGACCTGCCCAGTTTGCTTGGTGATTTCCATATTTGTTTCCACTCAACTTAATTCCTAGCAGAAGGAAAATGAATATAGATATATAAAGACCATAAAAATGTAAGATCAAAGCTGTTAGCACCAGGAAGGTATCTACAGCCTGAATCTTGGTCCTATAAAAGTGGATATTATAGAAAATAGGGTAAAATATTTTCTATACAACTATATAAATGATTGATTGAAGGAGGTGCATAGGTAAGAACTGCTGGGCAGAGGAGGCTGCATCATAATCTTAGCTAGTTGTAGCAGAAACTGAAACAGAAAAGGGTCCTAGTGAATGGGCAGTGTGTGTGATGTGTTGAATTTCCAGTGTCAGTGCCACCTTTCTTAGGAAGATTTCCACAAGCTGTGCTAATTCTGGCTATGGTAAGTACACAGAAAAAGCAGAAGAGATCTGTGAATACATTTTTTAAATGCACCTTTTCCCTGTGAAAATAATCTGTGTACTTTAAAGTAATAATGAATAAATACATTCTCCCCTATTTTAAGTCAAGGACCAATAACATAGAACTTGCTTGAGTGAGCTTGGAGAGAAGAGATTACTGAAGCCAGCATGATGGTTTTCCAGTCATTTGCCAGGACACTTATAGCTTTACCACTTCCTTCCAATACTGTGTGGTCTCCATATGGATTGTGAAGCAGTGGTTTAAAAATGTAGCTTGAGGGAATCTAAAGAAGATTCAAGCACACAATTCAAGTACATGTTGTTCATAAGCACACAATAGGACCAAAACTCAGGTTAGAGGCAGCTCTTGTGCCTGGTATTGCTAATGATGAGTTCCTATTCTGTCTCCAAACATCTGTAAAGTCTGGGGGTAGAGAGGATAAAGCCTCAGTTCACTTAACCAGAAAATAAATATTTTCTTTCTCTTATCTCTTAGTTCTATTGTAAGAAGAGCACTTCCGCTACGGGTCATTACTCCTTTCCCCAAATCCAGAAACACTTGATGTATGTAATTTTAAATGCAAAAGAAATGGGAATTTCTAATTCAGTGCTTCAAAGATTTTATTGTGCTTTCCTTCCACTTACTATAAAATCCTGCTGATACTTATCAACTTGGGTTAATTTAAGAAAATTCAAATTAAACCACCAGGAAATGCATATGGCCTAAGAATAATTTTTCTTCTTTCTGTACACTCCTGTGACTTTATTGCCAAGCAATAACTGCCCAAAGCTATTGTCTAAAAGTTGTCTAACAACTACAAAGACATCTGACAAATAAGTTGTTTTTAAAACAAAGCATTCAACAAGTTGTTCAATCATGCTGCACTTCAACAGAGTGTCTATGTCAATTATTAGCACCTACTACGTCACATGAACAAAAAATACAATCATCTCAATTATTCAAGCATTCTTATCAGGGCATCAAGACACATCTGGAACATTTCCTTCTACAATCTCAGTAATAGAAAGCAAAAAGTTTCCAGTGACTTTTGTATAATGTACTCAAGGATGCAACCTGACTTACTTGTGGTTTGCATTTTGAAATACTGTAGACCCATAGGAAATCACCAAAAACAATCTTTGTTTTTACCCATGACTCAACTTCCCCCAGTGGAACAATGTAGTAGCATAAACCACAAACCCAGGAAGCTGTCACTGGTATAATCTTCAAGCCTTGTTCTCATTTTACCAATTTTGTAAGCACTCATTGTGACTGTGTGTATTTATGTGCTCCTATGTAAATTCATCATCTGTGTATTTTTGTATGAAACCTACCATATTCAAGATACATGAATATTTTATCACTAAAAAGCCTGCTCAAGGTACCCCTTCAGTGTTACACCCTAACCCTCTGACTCCCGTTCCTAACTTCTGAAAAACATTTATCTCTTGTCCATCTCTAAAATATTATTGATTTGATAACTTTATGTATGTAGTGGATAAAGTATGTCACTTTCTGAGAATAACTTTTTTCGCCATGTGTTTGATACACATGCAAATTCCAAATTGTTGAATATTTCAATAGGATTTATTCTTGGATTTTCTTTTACTTTATATTGCTAAGTATTGTTGTATGGTACAGATATGCAGGAATTTTAATTGTTTATCATCTAAGATTTTTGTTTGCTTTCCCTTTGGAATCATACAAATAAAGCAGCTATGAACATTCAAGTATAAAACAGGTGAACATGATTTTTGTTCTATGATATGTTTCAAGAGTGCAATTGTGTGATTATAGTCTCATGTTTCATTTAATAAGAAACTTACAACTATTTTGTAAAATAACTACTTTTCATTCATGTCTGAGATAACCCAATTCTATAGTTCTCGTCTAATATTTGTTTTATGTTTTCACTTTGTTTTTACTAATAAGCCAGTTTAAGAGTTAGGCTGTCATATCTCATTATTAATTTGTAAAGGTCTTTCATGTCCTATATAAAAGTCTTTTCTGAGACATATACTTTGCAAATATCTTTTTCCATTGTGTAACTCATCTTTCATTCTTAGCCAGATTTCATATAGCAAACTTTTTGTATATCTTTACATAGTTGTACAAAGACATTGCCACTTAACAAACGTTTATGAATACAATATATCTTGATCAGTTTCATCCCTTTTAACATTCTAGCCCCTCCCTCCATTACTAACCCCTTCTCACACACTTCTTATAGAAAATTTTTGATGAGGTTCAATCTGATGATTTTTTTAATTGATCGTACATATAGAATCAAACCTAAGCCCCATTTGCCTAATCCAAGATCACAAATATTTTGTTATATTTTTTCCAGTAGCTTTACTGTATTTTATACCCATACTTATTTGAATTAATGATTGCGTAAAGTCTGAAATTTGAGGTTCTATTTTTGCAACTGGATGTCCAATTGCTTCCAGCACCATTTGCTGAAGAAAGCTGTATTTCCTCCATTTAATTATGTTTTCTTTTGTCAAATGTCAGTTGATCATATTTGGAAGGTCTATTTGTGAATTTTCTATTCTGTTCCACTGATCTATGTGTATTGTTCTCTAAGTTCCACATTCTAATATTTCCCACGTTATTTATTTATATTATATATAATATATTTATTTGATAAAAATAAGAGCAAAATCTATTAGTATTTAATAAAATGTTTTTCAAATATAGTCTTAGGTTGCTTTTTGAAAGAGTTTATTTTTTTCAGAAATAACTCTTTCCAATGGAAAACAGACAAATCAGCTTGCCATTTTCTTTTAATCTTCTAAGTTAAGAATATGAGTATTAAATATTTCTTATAAAATAGAAAATGAGAAATATATCAAAATAAAAATATCAAGTATAAGCCTAAACCAAAAATCCATATCTAAAGGTGGAAAAGAAAAATTAGTAGGAAAAATACAACTAAAAAACAAGTAGTTTAAAAAATATGAAACTCCTGATATACCTGAAGCAAGAATAGACAACAAAGAAATCCTTTAGTTTTGGGTTTGGGTTTTTTTTTGTGGGGGGTTGGGGATGAAAAGATCATGGGGCTTAAATTCAGGGCCTGGGTGCTGTCCCTGAGCTCTTCTGCTCAAGGCTAGTGCTCTACCACTTTAAGCCACAGCACTACTTCTGGATTTTGAGTAGTTAATTGGAGAGAAGAGGCTCAGGGGGACTTTCCTGCCTGGGCTGGCTTTAAAATGAGATCCTCAGATCTCAGTGTCCTGAGTAACAAGGATTACAGGCATAAGCTACTAGCATGTGGCTCCTGTAGTGTTTTTGATTTAGAGATTAACCTTAACTTTTTAGGCAAATTTTTCACATGATCTTAATTTTATTCTTGAGGCAACAATAGCACAGCAATTTTTAAATCCTAACTAATTAAACAGTTGTTTGTCATGGTAAGCATTTACTCTATCATATTTCAAATATGCTTACTCCACTTTACTACATTTGTATTCATTGGTCAGTGGAAAAGAGATTAAACTTGATTATTAAAACTTGGCTAGGTTTAATACAAACAATATATTCGATATAATCTTAAAGCAGTAACACTAACTCATCCATTTCTAAACCAGCACATTGTCTTTTCCAATTTCTTAGTTTAGTTCAAAAGACAAAAAGAGTATTTTATTGGTAATATATTAAGTATTGTTATACAGAATTTGTTGTCAATTCTCTAGTGATTTTAACACACCTGACAAGTATGAATGTTTGTTCTCTAACTGAAATAGAATTTATACACTCTGTTTTAGGCTAGAGAGGCTCTGATGGTTTATTGAGGATGATTCTCTGACTTAAAATGCCAGACTTACCACATGCATTTATTTCTCCTCCTCCTATGGCTCCATTAACTATGATCTAGCTACCTGGCTATCAACTATCTGTCTGTCTATCTAATCTATCTGTCTGTCACATTTTCTTGATCCATTCACCTACTGAGGGGCATTAACTATGGTAAATAATGCTGCTATAAACATAGTTGTGCTAGTAACTTTAGTATGGTCTCTCCAATTCTCTTCAATTTAATATTAGAATGCCAGGTACAGCAATAAGACAAGATAAAGGGGATCCAAATAGGGAAAGATGAACTGAAACTCTCCCTGTCTGGAGATGACATGATATTGTATTTAAAGAATCCCACACTCTCCACTACTAAATTACTCAAGCTGATTCAAAACTTTGGCAAAATAGCAGGGTATAAAATTAACCCTCAAAAATCAATCGTTTTTCTGTATGCCAATGAGAAGAGTACAGCTGAATTCAGGAAAGCAACTCCATTCATAATAGCTCCACAAAAAATAAAATACCTAGGAATTAACTTAACCAAAGAAGTGAAGGACCTCTATGATGAAAAATTTAAAAACCTGAAAAAGGAAATCAAAGAAGAACTTAGAAATTGGAAAAACCTCCCAGGCTCCTGGATGGCAAGGATTAACATCATGAAAATGGCAATACTTCCCAAGGCTGTGTACAAATTCAATGTGATACCTATCAATATTCCAACCTCATTCTTCAAGGAAATGGAACAGGCAACCCAAAAATTCATATGGAACAATAAAAGACCCCAAATAGCAAAAACGATCCTTACTAGGAAGAACAGTGCTGGAGGAATATCAATACCAAACTTCAAACTCTACTACAAAGCCATATTTTCAAAACAGCTTGGTACTGGCACAGGAACAGACTTCAGGACCAATGGAATAGAATTGAAAACCCAGAAATGAACCCACAGACCAATAGCCATCTAATCTTTGATAAGGGAGCTAAAAAAATAGAATAGAAGAAAGACAGCCTCTTCAGTAAATGGTGCTGGCAAAATTTGTTAATCACTTGTAGAAAACTAAAGCTAGATCCTTATATATCACCCTGCACCAGAATCAACTCCAAATGGATCAAAGACCTTGAACTCAAAGCAGACACTCTCTGAAAACATTACAGGATGGAATAGGAGAAACCCTAGGTCTCCTTGGCTCAGGCCGAAATTTTCTGAATCGAGACCCAGAAACACAACAAATCAAAGAAAGGTTGGACAAATGGGACTGCATGAAATTGCAGAGCTTCTGTATGGCAAAGGACATAGCTAGCAAGATCAATAGAAAGTCCACAGATTGGGAGAAGATCTTCACTAGTCATTCAACAGACAAGGGTCTCATATCTAAAATATACCTGGAATTCAAAAAATTGAATCCCCAAAAACAAATCCTCAAAGAAACAACTGCCCAATAAATAAGTGAGCTAAAGACTTACAGAGAAACTTCTCTGAAGAGGAAATAAGAATGGTCAATAGACACATGAAGAAATGCTCAACCACTCTAGCCATAAAAGAAATGCAAATCAAAACAACATTGAGATTCCATCTCACCCCAGTTAGAATGGCTATAATCAAGAACTCTAATAACAACAGATGCTGGAGGGGATGTGGACAGAAGGAAACCTTACTGCATTGTTGGTGGGAGTGTAAATTTGTTCAAACACTTTGGAGAGTAGTATGAAGGTTCCTCAAAAGACTCCACATAGAGTTCGCCTATGACCTAGCAATCCCTCTTTTGGGCATTTACCCGAATGATCACAAAACCAGCATTTGTTTTTGCAAATGGAAGTACCTTGATAGAGGCACCTAAGAAAGTACAAATTTGCCATTTCTCCATTTGGAGATGAGCCAAATGATAATCTTCCAGAAATGATTAAAACTCTCCTTATAAAATTATTTTGGGGGAGTTCCGGGAAGATGGTGGAGGAGAAGCTGGAATCTGAACAAGCTCTCGCATAGAAAGCAGTTTTAGAGTTCCAGTGAACAGTCCTAAGCCAGAGAATCACACCAAGTGTGCCATCACAGGACAGAGAGTTAGGCAACAGAGGGGAAGCCAAGGCAAGGAGACACATCTGAGCGCTTGCCAGCAACCGCCGCAGCAGCGGCAGGGTCGCAGCGGCAGCCACAGCCATACCTGAGTCACAGAGAGCCAGGGACAAAGGAGTCAGATGCAGCGGGCAAGTGGATTCTACTCAACACCAGAGAGAACCGACAAGGAGCGGACATCTTCATCCTGCAGTTTGCAGACCAGAGACGAACCAGGAACCAAGACTCGGCATGAGTAGAAGCCTGACGTCCTCACTCCTTCTCAGGGAGCAGAGGAGGGAAGGTCACCCCTCTGCCCCCAGCACCGGTGATCTCCATCTTGGATACCAGCAAAAGTTTATACAGGAATATCATAAGCGTGAGGAACCTACTCAAAAACTGATACAGGATTTGCGTGAGCAACTTGAGAATACTCAAAGAGAAAGGAAGGAATGGAGTGAGCAGGCTGAGAACACTCAAAGAGAACTACAGGAATCCCA
>NW_012267420.1:1272841-1288904 GCF_000151885.1 Dipodomys ordii
GGGGGAGGCTGCAATGCTTGGTAAGAAATGTACGCATTATCCTGCCCATGCAATTGTAACCCCTCTGTACAGTATGTTCACAAATAAAATAAAATAAAATAAAAATAAAATTATTTTGAATTCACCCAAAGCAGATTTGAAGGCTTCATATTTACTCCACTTAGTTGGACTAAAGTAGCTTTGATCTTAGATATTATCATTAAGAAGATAAATATGTATGGTCATTTGGATCTGCAATGCTTAGTTGCATTCCAATATTAGCAAGACTATGTATAGAGACAAAAGGAAAGCAGATTTGGAGAAGACTAAACATCACTGAAGACAGCACTGACCTTTATGCTTTGCCAGCAGAGCATGAGCAATTCTTTAAGCAAGTAATGATATATGAATCTAAACAACATATAGTTTTATGTGGCAAGAAGTTTGACTTCTAAATGACTCATTCCTGTTTCACACTGCTAAAGCGCCAACCACATTAAAAAAAGAACATTAGATGAAGTTTTTGCATAACTGGGATTCTACTGAAGATTAAACATGACACAGTTGGAGAACCCAGTCTCTTATCTGTTCTGATAATGGCTCCAATAGGCTAGAGAGGAGATCAAAGATCAAGCACTGGCAGAAGTAAACAAAAAAGAACTGAATTCACACATTGTATTTACAAAACCATAAAGGAAATGGTGTAAAAGAGAAACAAGAATATTGAAAGACAATCGGTAATAGCGATAAACTGTACTCCCTCTATCTTTTTTTTTGACAGTAACATTTACTCTACTTCAACTTTCATCTCCATTTGGCTTTGTGAATAGCCAGTGCACAAAGGTTATAAGATTACACTAAGTGACAGCATATTGTGTGAAGCATATTGCTTCAAATCTAATAGCAATTCTTCATGTTGGATATCCACGAGAGCTAGTCACACAGTGCTTTTAACAAAATTGCTTCATATGCTTGTGGGTTTTTAAAGTTGTTAATGTAAAGGTGATATACAGAGGGTTTAATGTTACATAAGTCAGGTAATGAGGAAATTTCTTTTTGACAGCATTACCTCTTTCCTCATTTTCTCCAAGTTTTTCACTGTCAACATACTACCCCCACAAGTTCTATAGTTTATTTTCAACAATTCTAGTGTCACTAATTCATTTGTTTAACCTTTGTGCCACCATTTTTGTGCTTCCCCTTACCCTCCCTCAAACAGATACAAGTTAGATACAGACAAAAGGTATATCTGTGTTTTAATAAGCAAGATCCTTACTATGAATTCTATTATTCAATCTTGGTAACATATATGCTTGATGAAATGTTTGAGGTAAATCAATAGCATGTTGAACTGTTACCCATCATTCATCACAGTGCTCCTAAAGCTATTTATCTATACTCATCCTGTCAAGTCAAAACTTAGAGAGAAAATTCAAGTGTTTTAGAGTGGTATTCATATCCTTCTACTATTTGTTCTCAGCAAGTTTTGCAAACTTATTTTCTGCTTCTCTTCTTTAGGAATGCACTGAATGAACACAACCACATTAACCTCTTAGCTGATAGCAAATTGTATCCTTCCTGCCTACAACACCAGCAATCATTCAGCACCGAATGCTTCTAACAGTGTATTTATTTCCTTTCAAATTCCTTCAAGAGCCTCCAATGGTATTTTTTTCTTAGTCCTTTCCCAAAGTAAGATCTCATTTTCTTTTCCTTTCTGCTTCTTCAATGTATTACTGTTATTTTTTGTGTACCTATCTTGGGGGCTTGAACTCAGTGCCTTGGTACTGTCCCTCAGCTTCTTTTGCTCAAGGTTTAACACGCTACCACTTGAGCTACAGGTCCATCTCTAGCTTTCTTTTTCAGTAGTTAAGTTTATTAGAGATAAGAGTACCATGGACTTTCCTGCCCAAGCTGGCTTTGAAACATAATACTCAAATCTCAGCCTCCTGAGAAACTAAGATTATAGGTATGAGTTACTGGTGCCCAGCTTTACTTAAAAAGTGTTTTGAAATTAAAATTAACATAGTAATGAAATATATAAGGATATACTTTTCTAGTAATGAAAAAATTTTCTATGATGATCAAAAAAGAATAGTTTTATTTCTTTCTCAGTGTCTTAGATTTTGGATACTATAGCAAGAATACTATAAACTAGTTGGTTTAAGCATTTATTTCTCACAGTTCTAGAGCTGGAAAATTCAAAATTATGGCATAAGTATGATTAAGTGAATGTCTTCTCTAAGGAAAGCAAGAAAGCAAGCAAGAAGGAAGGAAGGAAGGAAGGAAGGAAGGAAGGAAGGAAGGAAGGAAGGAAGGGAGGGAGGAAAGAAAGAAAGAAAGAAAGAGCAAGAAGAAGGAAAAAGAGAGAGAAAGAAGGAGGGAGGGAATGAGGTAAGGAAGGAAAGAAGGGAGAGAGAAAAAAAAGAAAAAGAGAAAGAGGAAGGGAGGGAAGAAAGGAACAAAGAAAGGGAGAGAGAAAGATAAAAGAAAGAGAAGAAAGAAAAAAGAAGGAAGGAGAGAAAGAAAGAAAGAGAAAAAAGAAAGAAAGAAAGAAAGAGAGAGAAGAAAGGAAGGAAGGAAGGAAGGAAGGAAGGAAGGAAGGAAGGAAGGAAGGAAGGAAGGAAGGAAGGGAAGGAAAGGAAGAGGGGAGATGGAGGGAGGGAGAGAGGGAAAGACAAAACAAAGGAAGTTATCTTTTACCTCTTCTTCCAGAGTCAGATCCATCATGATGGTTTCATCCTAATAACCCAATGACCTTCTAAAGGTCTTATTTCCAAATATAATTAAGATATTAAGATTTTGACATGTGAACTTTAGGAGAATAAATCCTTTAGTCATTAGCAATGAATGGCCATAATATGAATTTTTAAGAAGACAACTAGACAACTAGAATGCACTATGTAGAAACCATATCTTGAGAGAAATAGAGGAAGCAACCAAATACATTTGGAGAAGAAAATTATGTAAATGAGAAATATCAGATGTCTTCAAGTGTTCAAAATAAGAGACCTTCCAATGTTAGTTACAACCCCTTTGCAAAAGTTATTGCTAATATGGAAACAAGAACTATCATAGAAATCTGTCACCCTACTGTTTATTTGCTGACACTGATATATGGACCACTATCTCGTAGCACCATAAATTTATTATAACATAAGTCATAAAGTTTAATAAGCACTATAAATATTTCTGTGTTTTAAGTTAGGTTGCTTGAATAACAGACTGCGAAACCAAGAGATACTTACGGAACTCTCATCAAGGTGTCCTGTCAGGAAAAAAAATCTCATGAGAAACTGAAGTGAGACAGGAGGAAACATTCATGTGCAATGCAGTCACCACAAGGTCATAGTTGATTCCACAAGATGATCTGGATATGCGGTGGCCATTTTGGTTTGTTTAGAATGGAGTCAGAGACACTACATTTCTATGTCTTCATTGGCCTGGTCACTTATGCTTCTATATGCTCCCTAGAGGCAAAACCCACTGTCAAAGTAGCCATCATTAACAATGGCAATCCTGGTGAGGAATTTGGCTTAGTAAGTCAATAGCTAAAGCAACTAGCACTTGGGAGAACAGTTATCATGTGCACACAAAAAAAGGCTCTGGCTGGCACACAATACCGTCCATCACAGTTCACCTCCTTGTTCTGCTTGTCTCCCCTGGTTTCAAGATCATCCCACCAACAACCACTTCCAAAGTAAACCACAGGTTTATTTTACTGTGGAAATTTAAGAACAGAAAAGGCGCATCATACATCTCAGTTCTCACTCCAACTAAAGTCTTAAAGCATTACCTTCTTATTTTGATTTTTCCCCCAGCCCAGGGAAATGAACCCAACCAATGGACCTACTTTTGAGTCTAATCTCATCTAGAATCCCCACTCACTTATTTTGTTGCTCTCACTCAAAGGATGAGGGAGAAGAATGACACTTCAGAGCGGGGAAGGTGGCTCAGTGGTAGAGTGCTTGCCTCGCATGCATGAGGCTCTGGGTTCGATTCCTCAACATCACATAAACAGGAAAAGCCGGAAGTGGTGCTGTGGCTCAAGTGGTAGAGTGCTCACCTTGAGCTGAAGAGCTCAGGGACAGCGCCCAGGCCTAGAGTTCAAGCCCCATGACTAAAAAAAAAAAAAAAAAAAGAATGATGCTTCAAGCTGCCAGGTATCAATATCAGCTTGATCCTGGTGTCCAACAGCCGTTGAAATGGCTGAATAACTTCCTTACTCAGGTGTTCAGTTATCCAAGCACATGGCTGTGGGTCCCTTCTGAGCAAATTGCAAGGATTCATTCCTGTAACCCTAGCTGTTAAGCAGTCTGAGGTTAGGAGGACTGTGACTCAAAACCAACCCAAACAAAATGTTTGTTGAGACTCCATCTCAACTAATATAGTTATTAGTTTAGGGACACATACGTACCAATCATTCCAGATACACACAAATCTGAGATTGGGTGGATTACGATTCCAGGTCATCCTGGGAAAAGAATTTTTAGACTATATTTCAGCAGAAAAAGCTGGCCATCTTAGCACACAACTGTCATCACAACTACTTCAGAAAGCATGAATAGGAGGATCATGGTCCAAACTGTCCAGAGGAAAAAGCAAAGCTCTAACTCAAAAAGAACCGGAGTAAAAGGGCTGCCCTTAGAACACCTACCTGGCAATTGTAAATCCCTCTCTTCCAACCTCAGAATGACCAAAAAGAAGACAAACTCCTGAAATGTAGAATTTAACATTGTAGGGTTCTCCATCTTGGGGATGTACACGCTTTTAGTTAATAGATTTTAAGTTCATTTGTGTTGGACAACTTAGAGCAAAAAACTGGATGAGACTAACTTTTGCTGAGAAAACTGCTCTAATCCTTTTAATTTCTTTTTTTTTCTTTTCTTTTTCTTTTGCCTGTCCTGGGGCTTGAACTCAAGGCCTGGGCTTCTTTTACTCAAAGCTAGCACTCTATCACTTGAACCACAGCATCACTAACAGCTTTTTCTGTTTATGTGGTACTGAGGAATCAAACCCAGAGTTTCATGCATGATAGGCAAGCACTCTACCATTAAGCTACATTCCCAGTCCTTAATTTCTTTTTGACTGAATGCTTTTAAAGTAATACTTTATATCCTTCCACTTATCTTTCTCAAAGAAACACAGTTTAAAATAATGACCATAGGTCCCTCAGTGTTAGTACAGTAAGCCTACTGGACCATTTATTAGAGTGATTTTACTCAGCATACTTCAGTTTAAATGCCACCATCTCCACTTTCATTGCTCAATAATTTTTTTACCATGTAAATTATCACATAACCTTTTGTGGTTACTCTTCCTCTTCCAAAAGTCTGAAATGTTGAACATTTTATTCCATTGTTTTTTTATAGTTTCTTAACATAATCCCATCTTATTCCCTATCAAGTTTGTTTTTTTTTGGGGGGGGGAGGGGAGTGGGAGCTGGATGCTGACCTCGAGCTTCCTTTGCTACAGCCTGAGCCATAGGGCCATTTCTGGCTTTTCTAAGTAGTTAGTTTGAGTTAAGGGTGTCAAAGACTTTCCTGTCCAGGAATGGCTTCAATCTCAGCCTGTGGAGTAGCTAGGAATGCAAGCATGAGTCACCGGAGCCTGGTTTATTCCCTAGCAGGTTTTAAGAGTCACATCTCTAAAATATGCCTTTAGTCCACACAAAAGCAGTGTATGATCCTTCTTTTCAGCAGCTGCTGAGCTACGTAACAACACTGAGTCTTGTTCTTTCCACAAAGAACCCACCTTCTAGATGTAAAATATGAGGAGAGAGATGCAGTCATAGCTCCATGAATGTCTTCATGTGGTTTTAGCAGACAATATTTGTGATAGTCCCATCTTATATTCCAGGGAAAAACAAATAAGTTCCATGTGTTTTAAGTAACAAATTACTACTATAATCATCTTTAATCATTGTCTTACTATATGCAGGAGGCAAGGATTATAAATTTGTTAAAGAATAGTTCTGGGTCTGGGAAGGTGGCTCAGTGGTAGAGCACTTGCCTTGCATGCATGAGGCCCTGGATTCAATTCCTCAGCACCACATAAGCAGAAAAAAGAAAGAGCAGTGCTTATGCTTTTTCAGAAAGGTGCATTATTTATGGAATATGACATAATAGGAAATATTTCACATCAAACTTCAATTGATGAGTTTTATATGAACTTTAACTAGTTGATTATAGTGGAAAATAATTGGATTTCTATTTTCAAGGTCAGTATTTTTGTTACATAAGTGTGCTTACAATAGATTCTTGAGCACAGGGAAGGGTAGAAGTAAGTTCACCCTTCTCTGCCTAGATATTATGCCCATCTTTCACATATGATATATTGTTTAATTTTCATAGTAAAACCACATGGAAGGCAATAACTTCAATGTTTATATGTGACTAAAAAAGACTGATGTAGCTAAGCATTCAATTTCCAAACCTGGATGTTATGGAATCAAAGTCAAGTCCAGAATTGATTGATTATAAAGGCTGGTCTATTCTAGAAGTTATTAGAAAGTGTAATTTTTATTAAATATAGCCTTATAATTATTTCATGAAAAAACAAGTAAGTAAAACATGATATTTCTAGAGATTGTCTTGGGCATAACACATAAATCACAGTACATAACTTCTCCTCCTGTTCTCAGTGCACAATGTTCTATGTTTGAAAAATTAAGTAATAAATAACACTTTGGGAATTCTCCAGGTGGAAGGAATAAGGGTGTTAATTGTATTTTCAATTTCAATATATAAGTTTCTAGTAACAAATATGACAATACCAATGACAGGAATGAAGTTTTAAAAAAAATGTCTAATTAGGAAAACGATGACTACTTGAAACTAGCCATGACTCAAATGCTTCACCTGTGAGATTCAGGGATAATGAAGAAAACCACTATATTTGCTGTGACCTCAGCCTCTTTTAAGAGTTAGGAATATTGATTTTAAAACCAATGATAGCAAGAGGAAAAACAAAACAAAGCAAAACAAAAACAGACTCAACACAGAACAGCACAACCAACTGAAATTCATGGGAGCTGTCCTCGGTGCTGCTCAAGTTAGCCTAAGACTTTGATGGTTTCTATGAAGCAGTGGAGTCACTTTAACTCTTGTTTAAGATCCTTTGTAGTTCTCCATATTCATGAAACTCTAACACAGCATAGCTCTCTTTTGTTTTCAGGTGAATGTGTTTATTTCCCTTTCACAATTAAATTACCTCCCAGTTTAGCAATATAGAAGTATCCTACTATGGTGAGATATCTGCCCCTAAGTCACTACTAAATGTATTATAAAAATCTATCGATGTCCAAATGAGGCAGAAGGAGACATGATGCAATGGCCAAAGGCATCATTCTCATGTTATCTTTTGAAACCAGGTAATAATGTTTTGCATCTGCCTGAAACACTATCTAGTTATAAATAAATGTTTTCATAAACTTTACAGTCTTATATCAGGTATGCCCATACCAAGTTACCAAAAATCATGAGTGTGTCTCTTGGAATTGTGAACTTGTGAATAAGTATATTCAATAGTTCCCCCTAGGAAAAAATTAATTCTAAGGATTTATATCCTTAGATATAAATATATATAAGGGGAAATCATCATAACACATCATCCTCACCACCACCACCACTGTGTTATCACTATCATCATCCACATCATCATCATCATCATCATCCAGCTATTTCTATGTAGAAGAAAACAGTATTCTATCCCCCATTATAATGTAAAAAATATGGCTCTGGCCTTCATCTCTATCATTTTATGATCAAAATTAACTAAAGATTGATTTTAAGGCATTAAGACACTTCAAGTCAATATGTAGCAGTTTTTTACTTTTCTCCACAAGTTTCAAAGACACAGAAGAGTATACTTAAAATAAAATTTCAGCATTACAGAAAGTCAGATCTGAATAATAACATTAGTATATCATTTATTAACAAAATTATGAAACATGAAATCTATGTGTAACTTTAATTTCTGTTCCTAAGAATATATGGTAGTTAATACTTTTAACTATTCCTCCCACTAAGAATAACTAAAAATCTGAATATTACATATGAAACAAGCTACTTAGAAGCCTTATTACCCAAGGACTGGCATGATGCTAAGCTCCCAGACTTAAGAGTCTATACATAAAAGTTCAACCAATCATATTCTCCCTTGTCAAAGACTAGCAAAGTGTATGTTTCTAAAACATTCAAAATTTTAGGTAATATCTTCTCTAGTCTAACCAGTGATACAGGGGAAATGTGGTCTGACCTCCCCATATACCCCGCAAAACTTGAAAGAAGAATCTAAAGTTGTGCCCTCATTGAATTATAATGATGCATGTATACTCCTCTCTTAGCAGGGTGATGTCAATAAAGGCTAAGAAGGTAGGGCTTTCTTGTTGTATCAAGTTCATATTCTTTTAGGGATTTATTATACAATCATTTTGTAAGTTGTTACTATAAAAGAAGAGTTCATATAAATCTTTTTATTTCTGCAATTATCATGAGATCTTTTAAAAGTTTATTGAAAGTACATGCAATCAGGAAACAAAAACATGATCAAAGCTTTGGGTTCTAGAGGATCCAGTACTACAGTATGAAAAGCAAGGCTATAGCAATACAGGAGTAATACAAATGGAGAAGAAAAAATACTTCCTTTACTTATTGAAGATTTCATTTAGTATATGTATTGAGCACATGAACGCTATATTCCCAGATGTATGCTTGTAACTATTGACATCAAGTAAAGTCCTAAAATGTTTACAGAAAATTGCAGGTGCCTACAAAATAACAAGAATTTGCTTGAAGCCCCAAGATTCTGTTTTAAAAAATGCCTAACAACTACAAAATAATCATTTTAAAGTACTAAAGGAAATTTATTTGGTATCTCTCTATTTAGCAAAGTTCAAACAAATATGGAAGCAGAATCAACACAATCTATAATTTTACCTTCCCTATACACTTTCAGATTTAAAAGAAACAACAGAAATATAACAACAAAAGAATCCCATATGTGAAGCCTCTAAAATCTATGAAAGTGTTATTCTAACACAAAGGTAAAATAATTGAAAAAAATATGGTGACAGCTCTAAGATGTATCTGATAAATAAGAGGAAATAGACCATAACATAAAGAGAGTTACTAGGATACCTCCACAAGGAAAATGAATTCCTTGAAGTACACAGCATAATCACAAAACTAGGCAAAAATAATGTAATTCCTTTATTGATTTATTCATTTTTACATTGGTTAAAATATAGTGATTTCTGCATGTTTTTATCATATAGAAAAATGGTCAAAGAAAAACTTTTTTAAGCAATTGATAAACACTGGCAATTAAGTGCATCCTTCAGATCCTACACTTTTAATCTTGACAGATATTCTATTCTCTCTGCCCATGCAATAATACTTGATCATCAAACTATTTTGTACAATTGTGTTATGAACAATAACAAAACGATTTGTGCACTGAACAATGGTATTTTAATCAACCATTATATAACACTTTAGGTTTGAAAATGTACTCTGAAGCTCACTCCAGTATGAAAATTTTTCACAAAATATTTCTTAGAATATTATTCCAATGTTGTGACCCAAGAATATGTTGTAGAACTTATTAATCATTTGTGGATGTTTTTCAAGTTACGGTACCTTATTTTCTCTTGCTTTCATTTTTATGAAAATTAAATTCTCAAGTCAAATTACTCTTAAAATCAAGGCAAAGCAGCAGCAATCTCTCTATAGTTAGTATAACAGTTAATGTGTCATCTTGAGTGTCCTGATATTTTACTTAACATTCTTTTTGGTGACTGGGAGGATGTCTCTGGAAAAGATTAACTGTAGAATTAATAGGCAGTAAAGCAACCCCCGATTCTCTTCCTCTCTCCTTCTCTGTCTCTTATTCTCTATTTCTTTGCTTTCTCTCCATCTCTCTTCCCCTGAGCTGTTAACACTGGGTCTTTTCCTTCCTTCAAATCTGAATTTAAACCGTAACTTACCATAGGCTCTTCTGTTTCTCATTAATATCTATCTAATATCTATACATGCATGCATGGACATACAGGCATATAATTTTTTTGAGATCTCACTTTGTATCTGGGCTGGACTTGGACTTTGATCTTCCTACTGCCTCCTGAGTACTAGGATTACAAGTATTTACTAACACAGCAAGCTAGCCTATCCACATATTAGCATTCTAATTGATTGAAAGCTTTCAAAATGCTGGTCAATTGAGATCATAGAAACATATAAGTATTACTTATTCATTAGACTGCCTAGGAATAAAGTCTAAGTAGGCATTACTATTATGGTTTCTCCAGTTACAGAGGTGAGAAAACCAGGCCCAAAGTATAAAGCTCCTCATAATACTTATAATGAAAGATAAATAGTATTTTAATTTCCAGAACAATCTTGAGAAAATAATAGATGAGACCATTGAATCCCTTTCTTCTAAGACTCTAGCAATATGAAGACTACTTGAATTTTGCATTACAAGTAAAAACAAAAACAAAAAAATAATGTTAAATGCTATTTCCAGAGGTTTGAATTAAAGATTCATGAGAAGACACTTATGAAGAGAAATGACTATCACACACCAATTTTATTAATAGCTATGACCAAAACTGACAGCTCTTAAGTCTTAAACTAAAATTTTAAACCAAGTTTATAAACTAAAATTTAAATGCATGTTCACAGTTTCCAGTGTTTATAAAAGAGCACCCTTTGGGGAAGGTGTATCTATCAAGATGCATTCATATTAGTATTGAATAAAAAGGAAGACATATTTACACTTAGATATCTCTCTGTTCTCTAGTTCAGGATATATCTAAACAAAGCCAATAAAATTAATACAGAATAGCTCATATGGCCCAGCTTTCTATTATAGATCGTTGCTTTCTACCCATGCATCACTATCCAAAACAAAAAAGTGCTATTCACTTCTTTCCTTTTGTGCTTTTAATTATTTGGCTATCTTAGGTCAAATGGTAGCAATCTTCTTGTCAGTAGCAAAAATACGTAAAAGTATTACATGTTTTTGATAACTACTAAATGTCTTTAATTTAGTAAATATGTATGAAATCACTTAGAGCATACATTTCTTAATGATTTTAAGTTTAACACCTACTTCAGCAACTGGGCAGTTTCAACACATTTCCTGCAAATTGAAGAAAACAGATAACACTTTTAAGGATAGAAAAAAAATGCAATCATTACATACAGAGCTGACCTAGCTGATTATAAAAACCTGCACAAGCCTTTACCAGCTTGCTAATCTGAATATTATAATATTTTTGCGTACATAGTGTCAGTTTTTTTAAAGAAAGACAATGTTCTACTTTTGAGAACTACTAAACCCCTCAGTCAAATCACTTTCACACCATAAAATAATGCAGCTTTAGGTTTTCATTCATTTTGTTTTAGGTTAAGGAACAACTGACAGAATACACACTTAGCTCAAACACATACGCATGTGATGAGCAAAATGTCACTTTCTTTACACACTGCTCTTGTCACTGTTTCTCAACACAGCTCTCTCTGTGCATATAAAATGCGGAAATAGATATTTCCATCTCTAGGCTGTGTGAGTGAACACAGATCATGAATTTGTTGTGCTCATTTTCAAAATAAATATCAAGTCAAGACCTTTACCCATGATGCCTTAAGTTTAAAAGGTAGCTTGTAAGCAAGAGGTTTCTGCTCTTCCATAAACCATTCTATGCCTGAAAATAACTGTAAGATTAACAACCATAGATAGATAGATAGATAGATAGATAGGTATAAAGATCTATCTATATAGCTTTAAAAACAGTCTCCAAGCACACACTTCTTTAGTTTTATTATGAATTTCTAATTTAGTCATATCTCACTAAGTTTCTTTTTATACTCTTCCATAACCACCTTATATGCTCACAAACACATGTACAATTACAGAGCTGCCAGAAATCACAAGTCAGATTTGGAAAACTGAATAAGCTAAAGCTAGACTGAAGGTAATTCAGCTACTTACTTACTAGCCTTAAACAGTGATGATACAAGCCATTACCATGTCCTCTGTTTTGGCAAGATTCCCAAACTAGAACTGGCCTTTCAAAGAGTCAGAGCCAGAATTTGTGGCTGCAGCAGTTTTTTTTTTTTTCCATCCACATGAATGCCCCAAGCTCTCAGAACTAGCAGATTGTAATGCTGTTGGTAACACTGGGCCCTTGAGTCAAATGAAAGGGCCAGGGAATTGATTACATATTCTTTATTCTTTCGCAAGTCTTACTTAGTGAGGGCTCTTAGAATATCTGGCATCATGTTAGGCACTTCACAATGGCCCTACATCTGAGTTTTATGTAGCAATTCAAAGATCTATTCAATCCCTCGTCACAGCCAAAGCCTTTGCTAGCAAGCCGTGTCTTGGCAGGATTACACTACTGAGCAGATGGAGTTAGGGGATGCCTGTGAAACTGAAAGCAAAAGCACAAATACCCATCAGGACCACACTAAGACAAAGAACAGCAACAAACAACCCAGGTTAAACCGGCATAAACTTTCAAAATTTACAAATTGGGAGATTCTACCTTCTGAAAAATGTAGTTTCCATATTTCAAGAAGTTTCCAAGATATTTTACAAGAAAACAATAGAAAAAATACAGCAAAGAAACCAAAATTATCAAAAGTATACAATTTAACCCCCAAAAATTTACAGTCTCAACTGTGTTTCAGGTATGTCCAAACACTCATGCTTCCCAGGCAGACATCTTACAGTTGACAAGTCACATTCACTTAATCTTATATTGATTTTGTAAGAAGCTTCCTGTTTCTATGACGACCCTCATCAATTAACTTCTTGTAAGTAGAAAGACAATTTTCTCCTTCTCCAATGAAGTTGAAATATTTTCTCTTTACAGTAAAGCATCTGATATTACTTCTTACCCATCAATAAACATGTTAAGTTTGTTAAAATAGCTGGTACCTTTCATGTTTTGAAAATATTTGTAGATTCTGCACTGAGGAGGCATAGAATTGCCTTGGATCAAAAGTAACAGTAGATTATCAGTTCATACTTGTGTTTACATAGATCTTTTCAGTTACCTGCAAAAACATATATCTTCTCTTTGACCCCAGAGAACTAGGAAGCAGGGTATCAAAGAGGCTGCTCACAATAGGGGGACCTTTGCTGTCAACAGTGTACAACCACAGGCCAGCTACCATGATTTTTTTAGTTTAATATGCACTGTTCACCCAAATGGGGAAATGACCTTTATGAGGATTGAGAGATAAATGGAGCTTAGCCATCTTTCCTTAGGGACAGACCAGGATCAACCAAAACAACATTCATGAAATACGCTGGTCTTTGCAGTCAGACAACCCAGACTCAAACCTTACCATGTACTGGGAAAACTTGGCTAAGTATCTTAAACTCTGACATTTCATTCCTTATCCTAGAACACAGGATTGATATAGTTAATGGTAGTTTTGGAATTCTCTAGGTCCAACTTTTCCTCCCTTGAACAAGTCCATTATTTTATCAAAAGATTTTTTTTCCAAAATGGGAGAGTAGTCATTACACCATCCTGTCCTGAACTTTCTTTCCTATGCCTGAAGACCACAGCCAGAGTATGCAACAAACAGTCTTCCATCTCATACACTGAGATCTGAGTCTGGCCTCCCAGACTCATCTCTGTTTATTTCCTTGGATTCATTCCTCATGGTAGCCATGACAAAGCAGACTCATGATGTGTTCCCCACCTCCTATAGTCCTGTATTTGTCCAAAGTATTCCCCAAGTCCCCGTGTCTGAAGCCTCTTCCTGTACTTGTTCCCGCAGCAAGCAAACTTTGACTCAGCTCTCAAAGCCCACGACATCTTTACCAAAACCACCTTTCCAGCTAGGTCTGGAGCTTCTTTCAAAAGAAAGCAATATTAAATGTTAGCAAAGAAGCAATCTCCTTTTATCTCTAGTTTCCAAAGTGACAGCATATTTTCTTCAGAGTCCAGTGTGTAAATATCTAGACTTTATTTAACCATAGAGATGTGATTGGAAATAAATACAATGGACAAATCTAGAATACGAGCATTCAGACTCCCAAAGTCAATCAACTATAATCATCACATAGTAGGTAGTCACACATTATAAAGAAACAATGTACATCTAGACAAATATGCCTTATGAAAAATCGCAGCAAATAAGCTACATAGATTATATACATATTTACCCTCTCTCAATCCTTAGCAATCGTCTCTGTAGTTAATAAAAAATGTTTAAGACAGGAGTGAGGTTGATTCGCCAAGAGCAAGTCAGAACTCTTGAATCAAATAAAGCCTATGTGGAAAAGAAAGATCTGTGAATCTTAGTCCACAGGCAAAAGTCAAACTGCATTTGATTTGTCTGAGATGTTCTTTCATCAGGAGGAGTGACTCACTATTAGAGGGTCAGCAGTCCTCAATTTTAACTTGGTTAGAAATTACTCTGGAGTGGAGAACTGGATTATTCGTTGTCATAAATACCTGGCACAGTAATTTAATTTGTTTTATAATAAAATATTCAAGTGGGGCTGGGAAGGTGGCTCAGTGGTAGAGTGCTTGCTTTGCATGCATGAGACCCTGGGTTTGATTCCTCAGCACCACATAAGCAGAAAAAGCCAGAAGTGTCGCTGTAGCTCAAGTGGTAGAGCACTAGCCTTGAGCGGAAGAGCTAAGGGACAGCACCCAGGCCCAGAGTTCAGGCCCCATGAACAATATTATCACTTAGGTAAATTTGCAAATCTTTCTAGGAACTCAAAATCAATCCCTTAAGCACTAAAAACAAAGTAGCATGTAGTATAGAGAAAGCAGAAGCACATTCTAAAAGTTATACAAGAACTTCACCATAGCAGGAATATGACATGAAACATAATACTTTTTTTTATTCTTTGTAATATTCCCAAGCAGTTACTTATCATTCCCTAGAAAATGCGCTATATATGAATTCTATATAACAAAAAGAAACACCCTAATTAAGTGTGAAGAAACAAGTCAATAATTCAAAACAGTGACTTTTATACGATAGAGAGCAAAAAAGAAAACATTGATTAGCCTTAGGCAATGTGAATATATTACTGATCCATACAAACCAAGTTTACTAGGTTAAATGGAGTAATGAAACAAATATTTAGTCAATAAATATGAGAAATAAGAAGACAAAAACAAATAGCTCATAATGCGAATCTAAAAAATGTTTCATGTGTCACGTCAACATAAAAGTCAGCTTTATACAAATCTTTGTTGATGTAGTGTTTTAGAATTTGTGCTCAAAACTATAATGTCTTGTATTTTGTTATTCTATGGGACATTCTGTATTATGACACATACAGTAGAAATCTAGAAATAGCAATCCATGAATTCTTACCTGTAAGCCTTCAATGGCTAGTCGCAACATGCTGGGTGTAAGTTTAGAGGCTTGCTTGAAGGTGAAGTTACTCCAGTCTATGATCAAAACAAACCCATTTACTTGAAGCTCGGGATCTTCAATCATAGCTTCTAAAGAAAGTAAGATGGCACGCAAAATATCCACCAATGTGTACCTAACAGCAACAGAGAAGTTCTGAATTAAACTTGAAAACTACTTTTGTAGAAACCATACAAAAGTTTCCATTTCTTTTTTAGCACATTGATTACCTTTAAAATATTTCAGAAATAATGAAGAAAAGATACGTGTGTGCAAAACTGTTTTAAAGAAGTTTACCTTATGTGGACTCTGGGACATTTTAGAATTTAAAATCTTAGAATATTAATTTCTTAATATCTTTCACTCCAATTAATAGCAATGCTTTCAAAAGTACACTTTGTTTCAAATTTTATATTCATTTAATTTTCTCTTAGGACATCTTGTGATTTTTCAAAAATCTCACTTCAACTACCCTCAAAAGTTGGCATTGAATACCTATCAAAATTCCAACCTCATTCTTCAAGGAAATAGAAGAGGCAATCCAAAAATTCATATGGAACAATAAAAGACCCCAAATAGCAAAAACGCTCCTCAATGGAAAGAACACTGCTGGAGGAATATCAATACCAAACTTCAAACTCTACTATAAAGCCATAGTAATCAAAACAGCTTGGTATTGGCAT
>NW_012267420.1:1290099-1375162 GCF_000151885.1 Dipodomys ordii
GCATTTATAAGACTATCTCTTTGTTGCTTTGTATGTCCCTCCCCCACAGTATAACCCCTGCTTTCACTATATTTGATGTCAGTATAACTTGTGGAGGAGAGGGGGAAAAAGCAGTTGTTTAAGGATACAGGTGGACCTGATCCAACAACAAGAAGTATAAGTTGTCATGTCCAAAACGGTGGAGGGGGAAGGGGGGGAGGAGAAGGGTTGAGATTGGGGGGGAAGGGGGGAGGCTGGGAAGGGATGTGAAGGGTAAACCAAAGGAGGAGGCTGCAATGCTTGGTAAGAAATATACGCATTAACCTGCCCATGTAATTGTAACCCCTCTGTACAGTATGTTCACAAATAAAAAATAAATTAATTAATTAAAAAAAAAGAAATAAAAAAAAGTTGGCGTTGCACTTTTAAGTGATTTAAGAATGCCTTCAGTAAAACTGATACTATGCTTCTTGATTCTGTTGTCTTTCTATGTCTAAGAGGATTAAATCTGTACATTCAAGAGAGGGAGAATTCAAAATATTTTATTTTTTATTTTACTTTTTGAACTTTTTTTAAAATTGTGAAAATACAGTACAGAGGAGTTACAATTACATGAGCAAGGTAATGAGTACATTTCTTATCAAGCATTGTGGCCTCCTCCTCCGCCCCTTCCCACATACCCCCTCCCCCTGAACCAAAGTTGTAAAGTTCGTTTTTCTACATAACGTCTTATATGTCTCATTGTTGCAATGGGTCCACCTGTATCCCTATTTAAACAGTTGGTTTTTTTCCCTTCCCCTCCCCAAATCATACCAACATCAAATATAGTAAAAACAGGAGTATTTTAAAATGCACATATATGTACAGAATGTATACTATTTAAGCAGTACAAAAACATTGCATTTTTACTATATTATGCATTATGACTAATCAAGAGATATTTAAGTAGAGAATACTTAAAGTATATAGGAGTATGCAAATAGTATGCAAATTGTTTGCCATTTTATATAAGGAACTTAAGCATCTAAGACAACTATGTTGGAAAATTTTGAGAATGAGGTTTGAAGGTGTCTTAAGAGTGAACAAGAACGTAGACCAAAATGTCAAATGATGTTTATGTAGTTTGTATCAATAAGATGAAAGAACACAAGTTAGAGGTATAGAATGAGTGAAATATAAATGTAACCAAAGGGGGGAAGTCATAAAACTTTACCTATCTATTGTAGTACAATCCCTCCAAAATTAGAGATCGGATAATTTTCTTTTACTGTTCCTTAGCATTCTAGAAACCAAATAATTCTACCTGTTTCTATAAACATGGGCCCAGATTAGAGTGTCAACACTGGCTTTAACTTACTTACTTCCTCAAGAAAGACAGAAAAAGGGGCTGGCAAGGTGGCTCAGTGGTAGAGTGCTTGCCTTGCATGCATGAGGCCCTGGGTTCGATTCCTCAGCACCACATAAGCAGAAAAAAAAAAGCCAGAAGTGGCACTGTGGCTCAAGTGGTAGAGCTCTAGCCTTGAGCTGAAATGCTGAGGGACAGTGCCCAGGCCCAGAGTTCAGGCCCCACGACCAGACCACCCCCCCAAAAAAAGAAAGAAAGACAGAAAAAAAAACAAAAATAATAACATCAATATGAGAGCCATTTTTAGAAGTAAAATGATTAAAAATTTGATATTTAATTCAAATCGAAGATATTATTTTTTAAAAAAAGGAAAGGCTGGTGTGAATTCAGCTTCAGAGCCTGAGAAAGTGATAAAGTCTTCCATTGAAATCAGTAGTGCTGAGAAAAGATACCATTGACAATGTCTGCAAATAAAGCTAGAACCTATTGTAGTTGAGGTATGTGCAGTATACCTGCAAAGATAACTATACTCTGGAGAGAGCTCAAAAATGGAAATTCTGCAGTCAGAACCACATAGGGCCTAACTCCCAGGAAATGAATGAGGCAATGCAGTCAGAGCTGAGAGAACAGTGAGAAAATCTGTAGGAATGCCTAGATTTTTAGTAGAATCAGCAAATTAATGGAGGATGTTTATAATATCAATTTTCATACAGCTAACATGTCATATTTCTTGTCTTGAGACATTTGGGTTGAAATGCCTAGGAAAAGCCAGAAAGAGATCTGGGCCTCAGGGAAAAGGTGGAATGGAGAATAAGTGGATTATATAGGAATGATACAATGACCACTTAAGAGGGAAGAGTTCTATTTTTACTTCTAAAAACATTTGAAGGCAAATGAGCAAAACATAGTAATTCAGAGTAGAAAACTTAATGAATACTGGAACTTCAAGTGATTTCTCATCTTCTCAAGGCCTCATTTTCCCCTCTATAAAACCTATAGTTTAGACAGAATATCCTTTAGGATTCTAGCATCACCCAAGCATATGCGTGATGTCAGACAGCCAGATGGAATCTCTGCCCTTCCCCCTCATTACCTGTGGTCCTTGGTATGCCATTGATTTATAATTGTGAAATTAGGTACCTTTATCAAAAAGAAAATAGCCTGTAGCCATCTCTTTGATCTCACATGCTCTCTAGTGAGAGCATGCACACAATTCTAGGTATGTAGACTCTAAATTGTGTTGCAATGGGAGCCCTAGATATAGTATACTTGAATAGGTATTATCAGAATTAAAGAGTATTTTCCTGAAAAAGTAGTGATCATTTTTGGGATAAGCTATTAATATTGCAAAATGTATAGACCAAATGGTTATTTTTAACCCATTTTGGAGATGTGTAGACAATTATAGACCTACAGACATGATATAGGAATATTGTCTGAATATACAGCATTAGAAAACTCCAGGATTTGTTTGCTTTTATGATTTGTAAAATACACATGTTTGAATGTCTTTAATATCACATCATGCCTGATCCGTTCTCATTGTAAGTATAACAGCTTCACTTAGTATTGTGACCTGAAACATCATGCTAAATGCAGGGAAATTGGGGTGGGAAGTCTATATTTCTGGTTAGAATTAGGTAAATTCCAGTCATTTTAGTTTCTAAAATTCACAATAATATCATGACAAAAAGTCTAACCCAAAATGTTCCCTCATTATAAGAGCTACTTATCCTTTTGTTAATCATGAGACTATCCAATACAATTCATAAAATAAAAATATAACTTGAATTTGAAACTAACTTTAGAGGAAAAATGCTTTTGTATGTAGAGGAGAAAATTATGGGACCAGTAAGGAAAGAATGCAAGAGAAATTCAATGTTTTGCTTCTGACTTTTCTTGGAGAGTGTGGATCAACATACATGTTAAATGGTGCAATTTGCTTCAAATAACATATTCTACCTTGTGAAAATCAAGAAAAAATATCCATATATACATGCCTGCACACATATATGCACACACATGTACTATACATTAAAATTATGATAAATTCTATTTAAATATATATGTGTGTATGTGTGTAGACATGTATATGGGGGTGTTGCATCATTACTTTAAAGGAAACAAAATAAATGAAAGCAGTTTTGCAAAGCTATCAAGAGTAAGTCAAACTAGTTTTAAAAATTTAGTGTCTTTAAACAAGAACAGAACTAAATGGTCTTCTGAAAAATCAAGTTCATTTAAGAAAAGAAACATTTTTTTTAAATCCAGCTAGCTGCATTCAAAGGGCAGGTCACCACCATTCTGACTTCCCGCTGCCCTGTTGTCAAACACGTCAGCAAGCTACTCCTTAGGAGAACATTATTAATAGAAGCTTTTACCAAAGTCTATAAAACATACCTCTAAAAGAAATGTTGTATCTATGACTTTATCTCTTGAAGAAGCCTACTATCATTTTCTTCTTGTAAGTTATTTTCAACGGCTATAACTTACAAATTGGGGGTCACTATAATATGTAAGATATTTCACATGTTCCTGTTTGGGATTTGTACTCATGCTGGATGAGCTCCTCCATTGCTATTCTTCCGTGGCACACTGGAAGAAAGTCATAAATATAACCCCTGCTTTCATTGTATTTGATGTTGGTATAATTTGTGGAGGGGAAGAGCAAAAACAAATCGTTTAACTAGGAATACAGATGGACCCACTGCAACAATGAGATGTACAAGTCGTTAGGTTGAAAAACGAATGTTACAACTTTGGTGGTGGGGGGGGAGATTCAGGTGGGGGGAAGTGGGGGGAGTATGGGAAGGGATGGGAAGGGAAAACAAAGAGGAGGCAACAATGCTTGATAAGAAATGTACCCATTATCTTGCCCATGTAATTGTAACTCCTCTGTACGATATTCTCACAATAAAAAAAAAAACTAGCATATTTTTGCAGCTCTTCACCCTTGATTGTGCTTCCCAAAATAGCATTAACTAAAGCTTGAATTTGTGGAAAGAATGATGCACAACACATAGGAAAGAGGAATCACAACACCAACAGATCATTTTACAACCGATACCAGGCCAGGTAGATGATTTGTTTTGAAAGAAATCAGAGCTGCTGTTATGGAAAAATTTGGTGGAGAAAATGTTGACAACATGGCTCCTACTGATTCACTGTATAATCAAGAGGAAAACATCTAATCCCTTCTGAAATTTGTCAGTTATAAAATCATCCTTCCTTGCAAAGTAGAATGTATGCTCATGAATTAATCACTCGGGGCATTTTTATTGAACCTGATAAAAATGTATTTTTAATGTAAAACTTAGAGCAATACCAGACACACTCAAAAAGGGAACAATATATTTATATATATGTATGTATGTATATGTATATATCTATATACATATATATCCCATTTACACTTGAAAGAAGAAAATGAACTTTGCTAAATCTCTATTTTCTCTTTTAAAAGTTTGGGTAATAGTTTCCTCATGGACTACAATGTGAAATATTTAGTCCAATACCTAGCACACAGGAAACACTTCAAATGCTGACTTCATAGATTCCTGAAGTTATATGACTTTTATTCCTCCTACTATCATATATGCTATTCTTATTTTTTATATGTTTCAAACATGTGTTCTTAACTTCACAGGATTGTTGTAAAGATAAAAATGGAAATGATCTAAAAATAATGCATGCAAAGCTTTAAATAGTTTTAGATTAGATAGATCCTGCAAACATATTTGCTAGGATCATTACTATTGAAACTCTTTAGTGTATCTGATTCCCAGATGCCATGATGAACTTTCCACATTGAATTATTTCTTATTTTCTGAACACGCAATATTTTTTTCCTCTTGTCGCTCTTCATTCTTCCAATCACGTAAATATAGAAGTTTATTTGTTCTGCTGTTTTCTTCACATAGAATCCAGTGTCCTCTAGTCATGACTCAACCCTTTGAAATAACGATACTGGGTCTAACCGGTGCCATCTTGGCCACATAGTGGTGATAGACAATTGAGTTTAACTGGTGCCATCTTGTCTTCATGATAGAGGCTGGGAAATTTGACTCCCATGTGATGGGCATGCCTGAATTCCTAGAGGCAGAGGTGGGTACTTGGATGATAGGTTACTGGACCTCTCAATCCTGTGCCTTAAATTTGGGAGACTCTTGAGTTTTGTGTTACCCTACCCGCACCCCTACTCTGACACTATTTAGGCCCTGATCAGCTCAGGTGACATTACACCATGCCTCATGTTCTTTGTCTACTGTCTCCTGGCTCTCCTTTGGTCACCAGGGTGTTCTGCTGGAGTTGGTCTACTCTTTCTTTCCTCTCTTGTTCTCATGGCTCAGTTTTCTAACAGTGTTAAATATATTCAAGGGGCTGCAGGTCTTTGTGACAAGAGTCCATCTGCAGATGCCAGCTGTCCAGTAAATATTCCCAATTCAACCTCTCAAAATGTGGCTTCTCTTGTTTCTTGTTACTGCGTTCCTATACAGCACCTTTAGCCAATACACTGGTGAATGAACCATCTGCATGCCCAGATCCAATGTCCTTCCTAAGCAATATTCTCAGTTTTACAGCTATTATGTAACTATTGGGACTTTACTAAATCTTTGTTTCCTGAAATATTCCTCTGGGACTGCCTTCATTATTCAATTAACAAAGACTCACTTTTGGAGATACCATTTTCTTTCTCTCTGCATTTACTCACCAGTTTTATTGCCTGCTACAATTGCATTACTCTTTTTCTTTCTCTCCTCCTTGCCCTTTTGGAAATCATTCCTAATCTTTCCTAACCTATTATGAGATGAGTACTCTAAAAGACTATGCATAGCACTACTCACCAGGATCCTGACTAAACTTTGCATTTTCTTCATAACCACACCTCTTACTTTTCAAAACTAATATAGACTCATTTCAGTCTGTCAAGCCAAGACTTTGTCACACCCATTCCTCAACTAACAAGTATATTCCTCTCTTCTTTCTTTATTTCAGTCTATTGGAGATAACAGTTCCTCCTCTCTTTCTCTAAGTTCTATCCTTCACTACCTTCACCTCCAACAACCTCTCTGTCAATCCTGACTACTTGCTCGCATTCTAGGACTGCTAAGTTTATGTGTTTATCTCATAACTAAAAACATGTACGCTTAGTATAAATCATATTTCACTAGCTAAATATCACTTTTTCTCTTCATTACCCAATAGTACACATTTTAGCTATGCAATAGTATGTGCTGGAATAAAATTATTTCCCAAGGATACAAACTGATGATGCTTTACTTCTTTACATCCTTCCTGCAAAGGATGTCAAAGTACCATACTTTATTATCATTCCTGTGTTACATCATTCATTTAAGTTTCTTATTTTACCCAAACAGAGATAAATTGTTGTAAACTAAAGAGAGGGACTGAGGTCTTGCCATGCATTACTGTAAACGGGAAATATCTGCAACTAGGAGATTGCTTTCTTTCTCTTTAAAAAGAAGGTATTTTAATGAATGAAATGTTGAATATGTTTTCAAAAATACTTAAGAAGACCAAAGGAGCTTCTTCTCCTACCAGTGGCCATACAATTTTGAGAGAAGCTTTCAGACTCATGTGTCCCTATTGGAGTTCATCTCTCAGGCTATAGCATGGCTTACAGTAAGTACAAAGATCAATTTAGATCACAACAGGTCATATCCTATTGTTTTCCAACCTTTCCAGCAGGACAGGGGAAACACTGGGACACTGGCATTACAATGAGGAGCACAACAGCCAGACATTTCCCTTTGTCACTAAATCAATCAGCCGTTATTAAATTCTTCATTAAGACTGCCCCAAACCTCAGTTTTCATTAAACCACATTTTCTAATGTCTAAAGCACTTTCAGTTGGAAAGGTACTTGGGGGAGAAACAAAGGAGAAGAATTACACTTTTTAATGCTTCAGGGTATCATTAGTGCTAAAGCTGATGAACCTACCTAGGTGTTTTATATTACTGAATGGTAATGATAATAATACCTCCATTTGTGTAACAGTTTATGATTTTCAAAGCAATTTCAACTGTATTATTCTAATCTCGAAATAATTGTGAGTCGATGAATGAGCTTTGTTCTTATTATTCTACAGAGGGCATCCAGTCTGGGAGAATTTAAAGAATTTACCTTGAGTCACCATGGAAGAAAAGAAGAGAGCCTACATTACAAGTCAAACCTTTCTGATATCAAATAGTTCTATGATCTTCTCCCCATACCTGGAACAGAATTTGATGTATAGCTGTACTGCATTTTTCTCAGTGACATGTATGTTAGAAGATAGAAGATCAATAACCACTATGGCACCATGACATTGTACTACTTATGCTTCAGCCTGACCACAGAAGAGGCTGAAGGAAAACATTAAGATATTCATGACAGTAATTGTGGAACACAGCTCATCTACAAACCCTGCAAGAAATGATAACTGAAATGTTCATCGGCTGGCTTCTATCACTGAGCATGGATGAACTGTCTCCCCCTTGCTTTAATTTCTCTGCTGTGGTAACACAGGTGAGTGGGAAAAAGATAATCACTGGAAATGAAACATCTAGAAACAAAATTAGGTTCCCTAAAAATGGACAAAAAAAGAGCACCTATCCTTGCGAAAAATAAAAATAATCTATAACAGGCTGACTTGTACTAGAAAAAATGTAAGCACACTAGGAATACAAGTTATCAGGGCAAAATCTTCTACAAGTATGATAACAAAAGTCTCTGTCTTAAAAAAAAAAACTTGGCTTTTCTTTCTTCCTTAATTTTAATTCAAGCAAGGAAGGAAGGGCTTAAACTCTCTACTGTGTATACCAGGCTGGTCTCAAAATCACCACATAGTCTAGGCTATATAAGAACTTTCTATTCTGCTAGCTCAGCCTCCCAAGTGATGGAATTGTATCTGTGTGCCTGCACACCTAACCTGCTTTAATTTTGTCTCAAGTGTCTTTAATTTGATATTTAACCAAGATATTTGAACCCAAATATGTTTTCATTATAAGGGCCTAATTTGTTATATAATTATATTTCTTTTCCCTTTGATTTAGGTTGGCAACTGTACACTAAACCAAGTGACTGACTCATTTGCTAAGCATATGATCACTAGAGAAATAGTTACTGATATGATATATGATGCTGAAGTGTTTATTCTTATTTATTTATTGAGCTGGTACTGGAGTTTAAACTCAGAATCCTACTCTCTTTCCTTTTCACTCAAGGCTAGCACTCTATCACTTGAGCCATACATTCACTTCCAACTTTTGTTGTTGTTGTTAATTGGAGATAAGAGACTCAAGGACAACAAGGTCAACCGCCAAAAAACAAAAACAAAAAAAAAACAGTTGTTTACATCATCTTAGAGTTCATTTCAATTAACATCATTTTGTATGGTCATATGTACAAAGCTATTGAGCTATTATGATTCTCTGCCAGGAATATCCTAGGTATATACTAATTATTACACTATGGGAAACCATGGTGCCTATGTTTCTTTGAGTCTGACTTACTTCACTTAATATGATTTTTTCCAAATCTTTCCATTTCCTTACAAAAGGGGCAATACCATTCTTTTTGATAGAAGCATAAAATTCAGTTGTGGTTATATACCACATTTTCTTGATCCATTCATCTATTGAGGGACATCTGGGTTGGTTCCATATCTTAGCTATGGTAAATAATGTTGCAATGAACATAGTTGTGCTAGTAGCTTTAGTGTGGCCTAGCTTGTGATCATTTGGATAAATGCCCAGGAGTAGGATTGCTGGATCATAGGGGAGTTCTTTCCTCTTATTTTATTTCATTTTTCTTTTTTCATTGGTTTATCCCTGGGAATCATTGTCTTTGAATCAGGTACCCTCCACCTTGTTTATAAATTTATCTGATTTGAGGAAGGGAAGAAGAATAATAAAATGCTGAAAGAAGGACAGCGGATGACCCATTGCAACAATGATACTCACAAGACACTATGTCAGAAATGAACTTTACAACTTGGAGGAGGGGCAGTTGCAGGGAGTAGGGGAAGGAAGAGATAATGGGAGAACAATAAAGGAGTAGGTAACAATGTTCAACAAGAAATGTACTCATTACCTAACTCATAAAACTGTAACCTCTCTGTACAGCATCTTTACAATAAAATAAAAAATTAATTTTGTAAAAAGAGTCTCAAGGACTTTTTCTCCCCAAGCTGGCTTCAAATCACAATCCTCAGTTCTCTCAGCCTTCTAAGAGGATTGCAGTTGTGAGCCAAAAGTGTTTTAGAATGAATGAATGTCATAGACTAATAATTTTTAAAAACTTACTTAAGTGAACCAAATAAGCAATGTTTCTTCTGCACAGCTCATCGTTGAAACCTAAGCTCCTCAAACATTTGTCACTTCTTTGCTAATTAATTATTTAGAAAGATTAAGTTCTCCATTGGCTATTTGATGTCTAAAGGATCTAATACATAGCAGCTGTATCTGATACCTCGTCACACCTCATTGTCAATAATGCTGCTAATTATGAAAGTACATTGACCAACTTCCTTGGCTGAAATTGTTTTGTTTTGTTTTTTAGTTTTTTTTATTTTATTTGTGAACATACTATACAGAGGGGTTACAATTACATGGGCAGGATAATGCATACATTTCTTACCAAGCATTGCAGCCTCCTCCTTTGTTTACCCTTCACATCCCTTCCCTTGGCTGAAATTGTTAAAGTCTAATCTTTTTCTCCAAAATGGAGGAAGTATATTAGTTTATTAAGGATGACTTCTGGGTTTACTGTTGTCTCAGAGTTTAAAATATTTTTGAACATTTCTTTTGAGTCAACCTTTCAGGGCACTGTCATAAGCTGAAATCCCTCATTCTCTTCAGGTTGCACGTTTGAAACGTGACAATAGCCTGGTCAAGCTAGACCTAATTGGTATCTTACTGAAGGTTAGTCTTCCTCATTTGTGTCTTTGCCTCTTTGCTTGTTTGCTATTATTTCAGAATTATTTCACTAATTAATGCACAATTGCCCCAGTTTTCAGACTGTCCTATTTTTCTGAGATTTCTACAATTCTCAGTGACATTTTTCTTTTTGTCCCTTCATTTTCCTATTGCTAGCCTATGAGTAGAGTGTGGAATACAGTAAAGTTCCGAGCTTACTTGTTAAAAGAGCTTCCTTGCACTATGGAGGCTCTGTTAGGACAGAAATCTCCAGCCATAGAATCAATCACCTAACAATATCTCCAGTATATTTTAGTAAACTGAGATGTCTTTTTAAAACACTCAAAACAAAACATTTTTCCTTTTTTTTAAAATTACATAGTTTGGGGGCTGGGAAGGTGGCTCAGTGGTAGAGTGCTTGCCTTGCATGCCTGAGGCCCTGGGTTCGATTCCTCAGCACCACATAAGCAAAAAAGAAAAAAAAAGCCGGAAGTGGCGCTGTGGCTTAAGTGGTAGAGCGCTAGCCTTGAGCTGAAGAGCTGAGGGACAGTGCCCAGGCCCAGAGTTCAGGCCCCACTACCGGACCCAAAATAAAAGATTACATAGTTTGAATTCTTCCCCCTAATTATCTAGTTAATTTCCCTTAACTATCTTAATCCATTCTTAATCTATTTTATATTTTAAAAAACCTAAATAGCTGTCATCAAAGCAAATCTGTATAGTCTGTTCTTTTTTTTAATGGTAGGCTTTTGCTACAATCTTTGATTCTGAAGAATGGTCACAATAGTTCGTTAAATCAGAGCATGATCATAATTAAAACTGAAGCCACAGATACTTGCCAATTTATATATTTCCTTTTTATTGAAAAAGTCACACAAAAGGAACAAGCAGACACTGTGTCTAACTGATTTGTTTTCATCCTCTTACGGAGACTGTCACTTTCTGTGAGGTGACCATCAATGTTCATTATGACAAGCCAAAGATATGACAGAGTGGTCATTGTCTCCTAATCATCACATCATTAAGAATCTCTTTGAGTCCTGCTACATTTTATTGTTTCCTGATTACTATTAACCAGGTTCCAAATAAGTGATTCCAATAAGGTACAGTAAACTATAGAGAAAACTTTATCACTCTAATGAAACCTAGAGAAATAAACTACTACTGGCAGGCTGACAATTTAGAGTCCAACTCTCATGCAACATCATCCTTATGTATCACTTGACACTCTTTCACTTATGAACACTCAATAATTTTGTATTAGTGAGTTTCAACTTCACAAATGTTTGCTTTTTTGCCCTTGGACCTAGACTTCTATCGCCTTTAATTCTAAACTTTCCTTTTCACTTGGGGCACTTTCTCTTTTAGCTACATGGCCCATTAGCCCAACACTGCTAATAAAGCCAAGTGGACTAACAATTAGGGAGGAAGGAAATATGGGATCCATGTCTACTGCATTCCAGCCATGCCATGCAGTGAGATTATCAGGTTGTTTATAATTTTGTGCTGTTTATACCTGCTTTCAGAAATTTTGTTAGGCAACCCGAAAAGAAGAAGATAAAATTGTATGAATCTTTTCCAAGTTACACCTGCTCAGTGACTTTAAGCAAATCATTTGAGCCTGTGTTATATCCTTTTTAAAGAACCATAGGCCAAAGTAAAAATCATTTTGACATTTCAGAATTACCATCATATTTTGATTAGTTAGAAAGTGAATGTACTGCAAATTTTACCTGAGTCTTCCTATGATTCCGTGTCTCATAAAAATTATAGAAATGACCCAATTTTTATAATAACTTTACAGTATTATTTTATTTCTATTTATACTTTTATGTACCTTCCTGTTTTCAGAATCCTGAAGAGCAGGAAAAAATGTCCTACAAATTCCTGCTTGGAATTAAAAAAACAAAAACAACTGCATAGCTTTTGGTTCAGGTGCAGTAGTGCCTGTTTATACTTCTAGCTACTTCAGAGATGGAGATCAAGAGGATCTTAGTTCAAAGCCATAGTGGTGGCTCTCTCTCAAAGAACAAAGTAAATTTGGTGGTGTACACCTTTAATCCAGTTATTCAGGAGGCATAGATGGGGAGCTGAGATTGAGGTCTGAGGCTGTTCCAGACAAAATACAAAAATGTGAGAACTTACCGAAACAATAGCTTCATTTAAAAATGTGTGCTAGTGGTAGAGCACCTAATCTGCTGAGCAAGCACAAAGACCTGAAGTTCAAATCTCAGTACCAAAAATAATCAAAACATTATAACTCTTAATACAATTTAAACTCTTCTTAAATTTCTATTCCAGCTCAAGTGCTGTTATAAATATTGTAGCATGCTTTTCATCATACAGATTGGTTGTTTCCGAGGACTTTGTAATTTGTTTTGATCAAAAGTCCTCAAATCATGGTTTTCTTTTATGCTTCAGAATTTGTATATTAGTTTTATTACAAATAAAAAGGAATGTTTTCTTCTACTTCATTTTTGGAATTTTCTTATGTAATCACTTATGCTTTAAACCCACTGTTTGTGGGTGTTTTTTTTTTTTTTGCAACAACTCTACTTTGTAAATAAAGTTGTTTAAGACTAAGAATATGACTTTTCTCCAGAGACTCATGGGTATTTGGACTGGGTGATGCAGGTTGGATTATCAGACTTGACAAATAGGAAAAGAAGGAGAAGAGAACCCAACTGATAGCATACATATGTAACAGCAATAATAGCAAGGTATCAATAATGCAAGAAAGTGGCAGAGATTTTTGTAGGACTCAAGTTAGATACACCTTGACACTAGGCAGTGGAAATACAGGATTCTCTCTGAGAAGAACAGGGCATGCACAAGCACTTCCATGGAGGTTACCATCTTACTAATTTCAGTGCGGAGACCACAGAAATTCTTATACACATATCATAAATGTGCAGGTTGACGTAGGATGCCAATGCAGCCAAATTGTTCACCTAGTGCTCCTTGTCAGTTGGTATTTGTGGATTTGGAATATGGGATAGGTAGATAAAAGGAAGGAGCTATGGTTTTGATATACAAGGGGAAGAAATAACTGAAATTTAGACAATCTCTAAATCACTTCCATATATTTTCATCTTGTACCATGTCCTATAATTTTTTTATTATAATTGCTCCTTTGCCACAATAGAAATAAAATACAGTTATTATTTTATAAGTCATGACAATATATATCCATAGGACCTGAATTCTCACTTCCAATTCTCACTTCCATGTGCAAAATTTTAATATTTATAATTTTGTGTTTCATAAAATATCTATAAACTATTCAATAACTATCCCCATTATTGATTTCTAGAAAGGGGCTTTATTTTTAATAACCTGTGTGTTTTTCTACATTTTTATGAGCATATATCAACAAGCACAGGAGTTTTGTTGTCAGAATTCCTAGATGTGTTCATGTGCTTTGAGCCATACTATCCTGTCTTTTATATAAATTGTATGTCATATACAACTGAAATTTGATTTTTTTTTAGTATATCCTGAGTAACTACCTCACCTAACAGGGTATCTGTGACTTTCATCTCAATCTGGATTATAAATCAGCATGAATATTGATTCACTTTTAGAAAACTAAAATAGTTCTGACCTATGTGTGTGTATCTCTCAGTGAAATCTGCTTGAATAAGGATATCTCCAATAGACTACAAGACAAATATTTTAATATTTGTCTATCTATCATTATAGTTCAATAATGAAATAGTTCTAATCTATCTAGAATAATAGGTTCTTTGCCCAATTTCATTTTCAATTTTTGATATGAACAACCATTGGTACACATGACTCTTCATTGTACTTCTCAAGAAAAATGAGCATACATAACGTGGTCAGTGAACTGGATTTCATAGTCCTTTGAACTTTTCTAACTGATTTTAAAAAAAGAAAATATTTTCAAGGAAACTCCCTTTCCTCCCAATGGTTAATTTTCTCCACGAGTTTCTTTACATTATAGAAAGGTGGTAGTTTGTCTATATATTTAGCTTTAAAAAAATCACAGTTCTCTATCTTGAATTATTGGAGCAAAGTGATCAATCAAAAGAAGGAAACTAAAATTTTAATTCAGTGTATAACATCATAAGAACTGAAACTTATCTGGGAAGGTAAAGATCTCTCAGGAACTGTAAAAGTCACTTCTAATTGCTCCAGAGATAATTTAACCAGATGCAACCAAAGTCACCATCAACAGAACTAAAAATACACTGATGTTTAACAACTAGTTCTTACAACACTCAGCTTGGTAGCTTTCATTTAAGTCACAATAAGTGTATTTAACTTTGGCATAATTGAACTTCCTTTGCCCAAGAGCCTTTTCTAATTTCTTATGTCTTTCATCCTCAGAAAATAATTCTGATTGAGGAAGAAGTGTCACCGTCTACATTTTTCTGTAATAATGAGAAAATAATTTCTCCTCTACTAAACAGCAAATGAACTTAAAAGCCTACCAGCTGATCTATTTGAAGATTTTCTACTTCCTTCCAAAAGATGAAAAATCACATCAGACAGAAACATACTCTTTAGATTAGTGACAGGTGTAGAACAAGCACACCCGTCAGCCTTCATTTTCAATGTTGCTAGGCATGCTCGGCGACAGAAGGTACAACTCTTCCTTCTCACTGAAGTGACATATATAGTATGCCTTCATCCACATATCACAAACAGAAAAGTTCCCAAGCAATAAAACTACTTATCCTTGATTGAGCACTAGGTTATTCTAAGCAGTGAAAATACCAGTACTAAAAATGGAAAGAAGAGTGGGGGGAGAGGAGGGAAAAGGAGGAAGAGGAGGAGCAGGAAGAGGAGGAGAGTGATGATGATGATTGTGATGGTGATGACCATGATGATGATGATGATGATGATGATGATGAACCTACTTTAACGATTTCTTTCAGAGAAAGTAGAAAAGTTGCCTCCATTCTTTACACATTTTGCTATACCAATTAACTTCCTCAGGAGGTGAAAAATTGGGCATCTTTATTTAGAAGTTAAGAGATTTTGTTTTCTTTTTTTTTTTAACTCAGCATAATAATGTGGTTCAGGAAGCACTTAAAACTACAGTAGCAACTAAGTGGGAAGGGAGAGTTTTTTAAAGTACAAATACAGACCACTGTCTTCCTAGAGGTCCAATTCACTTCCGGTTTCTCAATTGCAAAGGAAAAGAAAACTCATCAAAAATCACAAATTATGGAAATATTCAGAGTAAAGCCTGGAAGAGAGAGATCGTTAGTATAAGTTTAGATTCAGCATTTACCTGCTCTGATCCCAGTTGGCAGCAAAAAGGACTAGAATCTTCCTTCCATAATGGTCCAGATTGGCCAGGCCCCCAGGAAATCCATCCTTCAGAGCCTGCTTGATGCCAGGATCGGTGGCCTTGAAGCTTTTGAACATGTCCAGATTCTGCTGCCTGTACTCAAAGTACTGGGCCAAGAGTCGGAAGGCCTCGAAGTGATGAAACTTCCGGGCCCGCAAGAAGCGTAAGATGAAAGCATCATCCGTGCGTAGAAAACCAATGTCCGGCCTGGTGATGACCATATCCCTCACCTCCTGGATGTCCTGGTGCAATGTGTCTGGGTTCTCATTGAGTTCCAGGCGAGCTTTCTCCAGAGTCTCAGGAGAGAGACCAGCTTGTAAGTGAGTCATTGTTCTATGCTTCCTGAGCCTTTCCCTGTGAAACTCCAATGGACTGGACTGTCCTACTCCTACTACAAACCTGGCCCTGGCCAGGCCACCTTCTAGACCCAGGTCTCCTTGCTACCTGCTCCCTGTCCTTTATAAGAAATGCTTCCTCTTCACCTCCAGGAAAGTACCCTGTTGCTCGTGCTTTCTCACAGTCTCACTGAGGGGGTAGAAACTTCTACCCCAAGCTCCTAAAAAACAGCGTCCCACGTTTGTTCCCTCCTCTCTTTCCTTTAAATAGATGTGAATCTCTCGTCGGTTCAAGAAGCCTTGTCTCTTCTGGTCCTTTTTCTCTCCAAACGAAACACCTCTAAGCCTACCTCGCCCGGGTACCTCTGATCTTGCTTCTGTCCTCTTTTCCTGTCTTCCAAGATGTAACAAAAACAACCCCCACGCACATCTCAGCCCCAGCGCTTTGGGTTCTGCGACGGTCCCTGGCTGAACGAGGCGCCTGCCAGGGATAAGGAGAAGAATTCTGATTAATAATAAGGTGGGTCTTCACCGCTGAGCTCCAGGGCGGGGAGCATCTGAGAGAGAGAGAGAGAGAGAGAGAGAGAGAGAGAGAGAGGCTTATTCTATCCCTCTCCCTCCCTCCCTTTCTCTCTCTCTCTCTTTCTTATTTATTCATAGATGCTATTTTTAAAAGATATCTTTGTAGGGTTTACTTAAGATTCCTGATAAAATTAGGGTCGATTTTGCAGGCAGTCTGCTTTCCCTTCACCCCTCTTAGATACACCCTGATCTCCTAAGACATCAGCAAGGTTTGGGGTGTCGGTGGCACTCATGTGGGCATCCCTACCCCCACCCCCAACTTCTGCCTTGCTCTATCTCTTTATTTCAAGGGACTTGTCGCGGGGGTGGGCGTCAGGGTGGGGATGAGAGGATGGCTCTCTGGGGATGTACGTATCAAAAATGAGAAGGAGGGGGCGGTGAAGGGAGTTGTGGAGAATGGCATATTATTTAGCTATATTAAAATTAAATATCTATATCTTTTCTATAACCCCTAAAGCAAGAAAGAAGAAAGAGCAACCTGGTCCTACCAGCAAGCCCGGAGGCGGGGACGCTAAGCAATGCGGCACTCCCTGGCATCCATCAGCCCTGGCTTTGGCGGCGGCGGGGGCGACAGCAACATCAACTCCGCTGGGTGGGCTGGAGCGAGCCGAGAGAAGCGGCGGCAGGGGCGACCCGGGCCGAAGACTCGCTGGGGAGCAGCCTGGACCACATCCTCCGAGGGCACCTAGGCGGGTGGGGGTGGGGGCTGATCTCACATCCAGCCTGGGAGCCCCACCGAGCTAGGCTCACCAGCGTCCCAGGTCCTCTCCCGGCCCTGCCATTCCGTCTTCGGGAGAGAAGAGAGGGTGGGAGGGGACCCGAACGCCAGGCAAGAGAGGGCCACTGGAGCAGCCGCCGGTGCCTTTGTGCGCCCCCAGCGCGGGCGGTGGGCGCGGCCTCCCCCGCCCCGTGCGCTCCAGAGCTCCCGAGTTCTGTGCGCCCCTCGGGCTGCGGCTGCGACTCCCCGGCTTCTGTTGCTGCTGCTGCTGCCGCTGCTGCTGCTGCTGCTGCTGCTGCTAAAAGAGGACTGGACGCAGCCCAAGTCTCCTCTAATTATCCCAGCCCAGATCGCTGCAACGTAAGCTCCCCGCTCTCGCGCACGCACTCCGTTCCTCCTCGCCCAGCAGCTCTGGGGCAGGGTTGCAATGCTGGTGGCATTCAAATATCCCAATTTCCAAGTTTAGCCCGCTCTGGGTCCCCACTCTCCCCCAGCAAACTGCTGAAAGGGGCTTCTCCTGCGGCCAGGCTGGGGTACCCACCTCTCCACCTTCCCCACGCCCCTTGCTCACCCTTTGTGTGACAAGACACCCCTCTCCTCCCCCCCCCCCCAGTGGCCTGGAGTAGCTCTGAATCCGGTGCTAATTCGCACTGATGCGTTTTCTGGTTTCCGTAGGAGGTAATTCGGAGGTGGGAGACATACGGAAACATGTCGTACTTTCTGCCTTCGTTACAAGCACAGATGTTTAATTTTAGACAAGAGTGGAGTGAGTGGTCCCAGCACATTGTTGGTGATGAAGCTAGCCTCTGGAGGAACTTATATGAATAGTTTCTCAATCATAAATCTCCCTGTGAAGAGGATGCCCATGCAAGAGGATGAACAAGTGAACCAGGGCAAAAGAAAAGTTATTGTCAAATGAAAAAAATTAGGCAGGACACATTTCTCATCTTATAATAAAGTATGCAATTCTGAAGATTTTTATATATATATTCTTCTCAGTTTTATGCAGCTATATACTGGAAACACCATAAATAAAGAAGAGCCTGAATTTATGGTCACTGGAAATGGGGGAAGAACATGGTTTTTTTTCCCCCTATTTTAAAGCACAGCATGCATTAAGGAACATGATATGAAAGACAACTAGCTGTAAGAAAGAAAGGGTCTTGAGTTCCAGTCAACACCCCACTGTAAGTGCTGCACAGTTCTAGATTATGTGAAGAGGGTGCTCTGGAAAGCTGAAAGAATGTTGCCATGCACTGACGAACATTAGACCGTTAGAACTTCAAAGAACAGACACAGTCTTTTGTTGCTGTTGTTGTGTGGCAGGCCTACACCATTTTTTAAGGTAAATTAACGCAGAATAACGTAGAGACCAGAAAAAGAGTAAGTCACAAACATGCACACACCCGAGTGTGCACACACATGAACAACAATGATTCTCAACAGTATTTTTCCACTTCTTTCACTCCTTCTAGAATTCCAGCTATACATATATACTGGTCCTTAATCTTTCCATTTGATATAATATGTATGATTCTAAATTTTCTATCATTTTCTTTTTCTATCTTTTGTTCTCTCAAACCTGTTTTAAGTTGATTAAATTTCTCTTCATCTCTGCCTAATATGCTGTTTTCTCTTTTGGCTCTCACTTTATTGAATTTTTAACTTTAATTATTGTGATTTCTTTCACTCTGATATTTGTAATGGATACATACAGAGACATATAGATAAACATTCCTTAGGTTGTAAGAAGCTTGATAATTTAGTCTTTAATATCTCCAGGTCTAGAATTGTGGATAAAACGATAGTGTAAGTTTCTTAGCAAATATGAAGCTCTAAGTTCAAATCTCTGTACTAAAACAAAAATAAAACCTTTCAATATCTGAGTCTTCATTAGATCTACTCTATTATTTACTAATTTATTACCTCTGCAGCTCTTTCTCTATGTCGTATTAACTCCTTACTACTAAAAATACTGTATGGGGATTATGTTGTGAGATGGTCCTGTCACTGGGACAAAACCTGTTTAGGTGGCATAGCACAGTACACATGGAGGTTCCCTTATATAGCCAACTGCTCCTAGGCTGCAAATATACTGTACATATATTACTGTACAAAAATATGCTGACCAACACAATGATACATATTTGTGTATTTAAATATAAGAAAGGTACAATAAAAAATTCAAAGTTGTGACCTGATGCCGATGGATCATACCTGTAATCATAGCTACTCAGGAGGCTGAGGTCTGAGGATAGAAGTTCGAAGCCAGCCCAGTGAGGAAAGTCCATGAGACTCTTATCTCCAATAAACCACCAGAAAATCGGAAGTGGCACTGTGGCTCAAATGGTAGAGCACTAGCCTTGAGCTGAAGAGCTCAGGGACAGAGCCCAGGCCCAGAGTTCAAGCTCCACAACAAACAAAACAAAACAAAATGACACAATTGTGTAGAGCACTCTCCACGAATAGAGTTACAGGACATTTTGTAAGGGCTGACTGATTATGAAGGCCTAGGTCATGACTGTATGCTCAAGTAGAGTGCATAATCTCTGCATATAAATTATCTTTAAAAAAATCTGTAATTAAGGTATATATAGAAATTCCTCTGATGATACAAAATAATATTTATCAAAATGAATTCCAAAAGATGAAACCAAGAGCTTTCCTTTCTTTTTTACTGTTTTTGTTTTCTTTCCTTTTTGTCCTATTTGTTTGTTGTTGTCTTTGGGAGTTTAAGGGGAGGCACAGATACAGAGGGACAAAGGGTGAACAAATGCAGCAGTGGGACTCATGGGACACGATGTTGAAATGAGCTCTGCAATGTATGGGTGGGAGTGGAGGAAAAAAACCAGTAGAGAGCAAGGGAAAGGATGACATTGCCCCAAAAGAAAAGTAATCATCATTACCTGACTTAAGTAACTAGAACCTCTCCTTTGAAAAAGAGATATATAGAAGCTATGTACCCCGAGGGAATTTTGTTTGCGTTATGAATTACTGCATGGTGGTACATGCTGTAATTCCAGCACAGGGGAGACAGAGACAGGAAGGTTCCAAGTGTAAGGCCAACTTGGTCTACACAGTGAAAACGTGTCGCAAACAAAAGAAAGAAAAATGTAAATGGAGTTTCAGTCCTTTGCTCCTCCATGTGTTCTTTCAACAAATGTTTCTCAACAACTCACACTATAAGCCCTCTCTTCTCTTTTTTTTTTTTTTGGGGGGGGGGGGGAACAGGTGTGGTACTGTGGCCTGAACTTTTGGCCTGGGCGCTGTCCCTCAGCTCTTCAGCCCAAGGCTAGCGCTCTACCACTTGAGCCACAGCACCACTTCCGGCTTTTTCTACTTATGTGGTGCTGAGGAATCAGACCCAGGGCCTCATGCATGCAAAGCAAGCGCTCTGCCACTGAGCCACCTTACCAGCCCCAATCATCTCTGCTTCTTATTTAACTTAATATTATAAAACATATGGCAGACAAATTATTTGAAATATCGGGGTTTTTCCCTAAAAATATCATTTGAACATTACACTGCTATAGTTTATAGTTTCAGATGGTCAGATAGGTAAAAATTTAAATAAAATCCCAAATTGTATCCTTTTAAACCCCTTTTAAAATCTGTTTCCCATGACCTTTCTAAATAGATTTTCTCTACTATTTCCACAATAGTACATGTGAGAACTTTGTTCCTTAAGCCCATAGAGAGCCCTTGGATGACGATTCTTGAAGGCAGGTTTCTCTTTGATGGTGTTAGTACCTTCCTTATTCTCCCTGCTTCTGAGTGACATAGCTCTCCATAGCCAAATCCAATGTTGGCCACCCTGAAACCTTCTCTACTTCCAGAATCAAAGTAATATGTAAACAAAAGCACCAAATTTGCATGCCATGAAGGACCTAGCAGTGTCTCTTAAAATGTTACGCAGCCTGCAGTAGGTCAGAGGGAATGCTGGCAATTGTGGAAACTACAGACTGGAAAGCATCCACAGAGTCTATGAGTCCTGATTTATTTTCACACAGCATAGGCTAGCAAAACATCTACTAGTCTGCCAGGTTCTTCATGTGTTTTTCTTTTTAATTTATTTTTTATTATCTATATGTAGCTGTGCATAAGTTGCCATTTAGCAAAGCAGTTTTCAATACTCTCAATCCCACCTCTGCCTGCCCTTTCCCTCAGTCTTCTTACTTCTGTAGGATGTACATTGAATTCTACACTGCATCTTTGTCTATCCCTTTCCCCTAGACTCCATCCCCATCCCTTTCAAGTACCCACTTCCTGGGATTTATTTTGTTGGACTTTGACTTTGCCTTGATAAGGAATTACACTGAGTTCTCCCTTGAATCTATTGTATTTCAGTTAACACATGTGTATACACCTACATAACACCTGATGTATTTGCTTATACATGTATAAGCCAAATCTAGCTTCCACACATAGGGAAACACAAAGCTTTTGTCTCTCTGGGTTTGACTTACTTCACTTAACATACAATTTGCAACCTTAACATTAATATTTCCTTCCAAAACTGATCCCTTTTTATTCCAAAAATGAGATTCTAGGGACTTGTACAGATGCTGAATGTTCAAATTGTATTGCTGCCCTGAAGTCTCCTATACCTCACTTAAGCCATCAACTCCCAGGAACGCGACTGTCAGAAAGTTAGCCTTACTCATAGTATCTGTGTGATTGGTAAGCCACAGCACCTCAGACTTCCTTAACTGACCTACAGGCGGGCCCAGTTCATAGAACTAAACTGTAAAATATGTCCGCAACCTTTAAAGGCTGACGAGTCATCTGCTATTCTGCTTTCCTCCTGTTGGTCATTTACCCTGTGTCTACAACATCGCTTTTTATCTAAAAGCAGACATAAGTCATCAGGTGAAATTTTCTTCACAGCGTTATCCTGTTTCTGAGTGCTTTCCTACCAGTCTGAAAACAGTTTACACCCTGCCTACCTGAACATGCAGCCAGATCCTAGGATCTACTGCTACTAAGGTCATGGCTAGGGAGCCTGTCTGTCCTCTGATGTTGCATCTCAAAATTACATCCCCTCCATACGAACTGGTAGAGGCTAGCAGCAACTTAGAGAGCATGCACGGCTCAATATTTCATCCTTTAGCCAGGAACCTTTTTTCCAACTCTACCAAGATTACAATTTAGAGAAGACTAGACCTTGAATAGGTCAGAATTCACCCTTTCTGTACGTTATATATGTTTCTTTTTACCTTGCAACAAACTATAGTGGATCTGGGATTGGCTACTGGATGGAAAACTATTAGTTAATCACAGGTCAGGAATTCTGCCATGTAAAAAGGCATCATGGCTGAATTCTAGATGTCCATTTCCAGAGTTTGTGTAGCAAAGGTTAACAGGCATACTAACCCTCAATATTTCCCCATACCTCAGCAACATTATCCCCTATGCTTATCATGTAATTATGGAAAAAACACAAGCAGTTCTCACATAAGGGAAAGCATAAGAACAAAAATAATATCATTAAATGGTTAGTAGCAATTTTTCCAACTAGTGTTTTGAAGGTATTTCCTTTTAGAACACTAATCACTTCAAATCATATTTTACTTCCATCTTCTAATCCTACAATCCTCTAAAGAATAAAAAAAAAAATACTGCCAGCAAAGATAGCTGTGTTTTCAGGAGTTCAAGTTAGAAAGGAAGAGCAAAAGAGTTTGATTTATATTCATTTTAGAATAGAAGAAATAAAACACTAAGGTCATGATTTCAAATTAGTTAAAGAATAATGACTATGCATGTCAGTAGAAATCCCTGAAAAATAAAATCAGGAAAATGTTTTGCAATTTAAACATTTGCAATACCCTTGCCTCATGCAAGTGGATTAATTGTGCCCCTACAATCACCATATACATTCTCCCAGGGCCACATTACTCTATACTCTGGACACTATGGAATAACAGAGTAATAAATGTTGTCTACAATGTGACAAAGATTGATTAATATCCAGAAGCCAAATTCTCAGTGCTCCCATAGGACCTGAGCTTTCTAATGCTAGCTGGAAATAAGATTGCATGATTGATGGGGGAAAAAATACACAAATATATTTGAGTTTTAGACAAGCAAGAAACAAGGATGGAAGTGTAGCTTCCATGGTGGAAATGTTTACCTAATAAGTATAAAGTTCTACATCCAATCTTATATCCACACAAATGGCAAATTAGGGTGTATTCTTAGAAAGAAAATTTTAACCAGACACCAGTGGCTCACACCTGTAATCCAAGGTACTCAAAGAAGCTGAGATCTGAGAATTGTGGTTTGAAGCCAGCCCTGGCAGAAAAGTCCCCATGAGATTCTTATCTCGAAGTAAATACTCAAGAATAGGAAGTGGTGTTGTGGCTCCAAGTGGTATAGCACTAGCCTTGAGCAAAAGAGCTCAGAGACAGTGCCCAGGCCCTGAGTTCAAGCCCCATGACTGATAAATTGTTTTTTAAACAAAAATAAAGAAAATTTAACTTTTTGCAACAGGTTCACCAAATTCATAAATTTCATAACTGTTCTGTTAAAAGCAGGGGGATAAAAATTGATTGTTATACCTACAATTGATGTATCAGGACATTAAATAATTTGTTCAATCTTGATGGGTTTGTATTGCTCTAACAGTATACATAACACTTGGTGATATGTAAAGAAAAGAGATTTAACTGACTCATAATCCTGACAGCTGGAAAATCCAAAAGACATGCTGTTAGCATTTGATGAGGGCTTCCTTGGTTGCATCACAACAGTTCAGCGAAGCAGAAGTGCAGAGGAGACTGAGAGCCTAGAAGTAACTTCACTTCCCCTACTGTCAACAGACCTTAGTTGTATGGGAACTGCATTCCCCCTGATGGTGGTGCCTCTTCCTACCTAATTACCTTCTACTTGGCCTCACTGCATCATGGTTTCACCACCTCACTAGCATCCAAAATTCTTGCCCATGAACCTTTGGTTATAAACCGTTGTTAGTTGGTAGCAGATATTATTCTCTTTTTAATGTATTTGGGGTATGAGGATTTGCCAGATAATATTTTGTTCCTATATGTTAAGCATTCCATGATAAACTTATAAGAAAAAAAGAAATCAGTACTTCAATCATAGGGACTCTGACAACCTACCAACAGTGTTAGAGTACATAGTGCAAGTTTACTTAATATGATTTGTGTTGATTTTGATTAGACATATAATCCTTCATCCTCTCTGATTTTTCTATACTCATCCAATTGTCTATTTAAAGAAGATATCAAAATGGTTTTACATTTTAGAAACCTGATGTCTACCAAAATGATATAGATTGTAAGCTCCTAAGTCTTTCTACCACCTGTCTCTTTCTTGTCCTGTTTTAACCATTTGGAAAAAGCTGTGCAAATTATACATCTTCTCTTAGTCATCTTTATGCTTTTCAATGATGAAATAAAATTTATACTAACCTATTAATAATTAACAAAGTCTTGCTACATCTTTCTCAAAATCTGCAGCATTTATCCCATGAAACTCTCCATTATCATCTTCAGGCTTCTATGATACAATAATGATTTCCATTTTCTATTTTGAGTTCTTGTCATTATTTATTGGCCATTTTCAGCCTGACAATTTTGTTCTAAGCCTAATTTTAGGTGGAAATCTGGTTTTATTCTCTGAAAGGGTTATTTATAGCATTATTTATTTAGACTACTTACACCCACACAATTCATGCCCTGGTAAGTGCTCTAAAATATAAAGTGTAGCATCTTTGACCATCTGTAAAAAGTAAGTGGCACAAACATAACACAATCCTTTATTTTGATGACCAAAGAAGTGCCAAAGTATATAAAGAGTAAGCAAAGCTAGAGGAAGACATAATACTCATTTCCCAAAGTTGTCTTGTGGAATGGATTACATAGTGTATCTATCTCCTAAATTATGTATTTATGTCATTGTGAATTTTGTATAAGCATATATTGCTTTGATTCCTGTGAAATATGAAAGAATATGTGACAAAAGAGATATAACAGACATCATTGTATCAGCAATTTGATTAAATAACATACATTTGGTCTTGATTTAGTATGGGTTTAAACCTATAATAAATGTTAACTATTATTATTAGCTCACCATATATTTCAAGGTTTTTTCCCAATCATAAAATATTTGTGTTCTTATAGGCTGATACCTCTCTCAGGTCTTTTCAAATACTCTCTATGCCTCCTCCTTACCCATACAAATGATTTATGCATTTCTAGCCAAATTATTCTACAAAACTCAAGACTTACACAGTCTTGGACATATTTACAGATTCTATGATTTCCTAAATGCAGCACACATAAATCCAAAGTCATCCACCGAAGACCTCTGGGCTTCTTGTCCCATGTCTTATACATTGATTATGCTATTGCACAAAATAGAAAAAAGAATCAGAAATCTATTTGATCAACAAATATCCCATCCCTGTCCCTCGGGAGTAGGTATGATCTATTCATTTGCTTTTACCTCTTCAAAACTTGTGAATCTTTCTACTGGGGCACTGTCATTCCCCAGGTCAGGCTCTGAAAACATCTATAACTGTCTTCTAGTTGTCAACTATCCCAGTTTTATACTATTCTAACTTCTTATTCATAATATGGGTGTTTGCTGAGCAGAACTTACAGAGAGTAAGATGAAATATGTGACCAGGCACTGATGGCTAACACCTGTAATCCTAGCTACACAGAAAGCTGAGATCTGAGGATCTCGTTGGAAGCCTGCCCTAGCAGGAAAGTTTGTGAGATTCTTGCCTCCAGTTAATCACAGAAAAAGCTGAAAGTGATGCTGTGGCTGAAGTGGTAGAGTGCTAGCCTTGAGCCAAAGGAGCTCAAGGACAGTGACTAGGTGCTGAGTTCAAGCCCTAGGACCAGCAAAAAAAAAAAAGAAGAAGGAAAATGTGTAAATCTGTAATAACAACTTCTGCTGCCTTCTGTGTTAGCGTCATTATATCTATTTCGTATAACACTGTATACTATAGAATCTTTTTAAAATAATTTTATTGAGATTAAATGACTACATAAATTTCACAAATTTCACAGTATTGTGAGATAGTGATACTTAAAGTCACAAACACATTTTAACCTTCACAAGGCAAATTGTCATTATCATGGTCTATAATGTTTGTGAATTCTATGAGCTTTGACATAATACAACTATTTATTTCTTCCACATCGGGTGATATGTGCATTTCTTTCCTTTTGTTTAGTGTCAGCTGTTCCCTCTTCTCCTCTCATTCCCTCCCTCCCATCGCTGCCCTTGAGTTGCTTAGTTCGTTTTCATCAATGTCCAGTGCAGCTGATGGGCACCTCTGTTGTATAGTTTCCCCTGTTTCCCTCTAATTCTGTGCCCTCCTCCTGGCTTCCCTCAGATATGTGTGTGCATCTTTAAAAAATACTCTTAGTGATCTTATATAGGAGGAACAGGATTTGTGGAAGAAGTGGCATGAGCTGGCAGCTAAAATAGAAGCAGGAGCTACTGGATGAAGAGGAAGTGTGGAGTGTCCACGGCAAGAAGGACCATGTTTAATAAACTGGAGTCCAGTTTTCTCATTAAGGAACACTATATCCCAGGACAACCATTATTTAGGAAGAAACAAAGGCAGGTCTCCACAAATCGTAAGGAAACTAGAATCAGTCTGAAGGAAAATGGGAGCCACTGAATGGTTTTAAACATGAAAATAATGACCAAAAAAAAAAAAGAATTCCAGGCTACAGGAGTGCTTGTCTTTACCTTGCAATAATTCCAAATATTGTATCTCCTATTTGAGATATTTTCTCAAACCTCTATTTTCTAGAGTTTTAAATCCAAGTATCATTGAGTCTCTGTTTACTTCTTCATTTACATTTCTTGTTATGTTTTCTCTCCCCCCCCCCCCCGTTTTTTATTAGTCCTGGCTCTTGAACTCTGGGCCTGGGCTCTGAGCTTCTTTTACCCTCTGCTCTCCTTAACCTTAACAGTGGCAACAACTATGAATCACTCATGATTCAACTTGAAGTCCAACTTATTTTGTGAACAGACCAATTTCAATCCATCCCTCTATAAACTACTGTACAAAAATCCTTCTATTTCATCATTTATCATCTACAACCTAATTTACCTGTTTTCTCTTTTTCTAGTGTCTATAAGCTCTGTAAAATGCCACTTTAGGATTTTTTTTAAAAATAAATATCTGTTAAATTAATCAATAACATAATTTGGCTTGCCCATTTAAAGACAGTCAATTTTCTATACTGAATTTCTTAAAGAATTCAAAAGCTTGACTAAGTATATCAAATGAAAGATTCTAATAGCATTTGGTTTTTTTTTTTTTTTTTTTGGTCAGTCGTAGGGCTTGAACTCTGGGCCTGGGCGCTGTCCCTCAGCTCTTCAGCTCAAGGCGAGCGCTCTACCATTTGAGCTACAGCACCACTTCCGGTTTATTGGAGATAGGAGTCTCACGGTTTCTCCTGCCCGGGCTGGCTTTGAACCGCGATCCTCAGATCTCAGCCTCCTGAGTAGCTAGGATTACAGGCGTGAGCCACCAGCGCCCGGCATAGCATTTGTTTTTAAAAAAAAATAAGAAATAGCTTTATAAATTATGTGATTAAAAATTGTATTAGTAGAAGTCAAGAAAAAATATATTCAATGGGTCTTCTCAATGCTATGTTACAAGGCTAGGTTACTCAAAAATCTATTAACAATTTTTTTATTTGTGAAGCATGATGCTCAGGTTGGTGGTTTTGAATTTCTTTTACATTTAAAACCCTTTAATCTGATAAGGATGTTGAATGTAGGTAGACTCTATATAAAAATCAAATGTTTTTATGGCTTTTTAACTAGTTATATATTTATATCTATTCAGGTTTATAAACTAGAAGTGGGAATATATATCTTTGAAACATCAGTAGTTGAATAAATGTCTTTCACATTCTGATAAATTATTTTGTAGTTCTGCTATGAATTGAAATTTTCATCCTCAAACAAAATGGAAGTGAAAATTAACTTGTCTCAACTATAAATGACACTTTGAAGTCCACTTAAAGCTACTCTACCAATTCAATCCTAATCACTATGCTTCAACTTTAAACAGAAATTCACCTACCACATGAATAGACCTTTTCCCTGACTCTGTGTGTTTTATTAGCATCTTTTCATGCATAACCAATTTTGACTAGAGCAGAACAGAGTCAGACATGTAAGCATTCAAAATGTTAGTATTGTAATTCCTCAAATGAGTCTGATTTAAGGTCAGAACATTGCCATGTGACTCTACCTTGAATCTGCAGTTTTAGATGAACAAGGTAATATCATCTTTGAGAATCTACTCACAAGCTGCCAGAGCAAAATTAAAGCAATTCATCATAAGAGAAGACTGATTGTCTTAGTAAAATGGACATTGATTATGTACCAATTAAAGCAAGTATGACTCACACTGAATGGAAATTCATTGGCTCTATCTGTATAATAAGTGAGGGAGAACCCTCCCCTTACTCTCTTGAAGAATAGATCCATGAAGATTTCTTGAAAGAGGTAAATACCCTGTACATTATATAGTGTTGTACTGAAATTCAAGAAAGCTGAAGAAGAGACCCAAAAATATGCATCCAAGCAAACATCAGACACAAGCCTACATAAAAGTCCTTAGCTGCCAGCTGGCCAGAGGAAGAACTGTAGAGAGACTCTGGAATGGTGAGAAGATCTATGGTTTTGCCATGAAAAAAAAAGTCCTTACTAAAGGAAATAACTGGTAGAGGAAAGAAAAATAGAGGCTTCTGGGCACGAAAGCTAAATCCATGTAGGGGAAACCATACTATATGAGCTTTGACAGTGATGTGTGTTGATGTCTGCTCACTCCAATGGGAATTTTACACCCTATCCTCTAATGAGTATGCACATAAAGATTCTCCAGTGGCATTTTGAAAACAGAATAAAGAAATTCTTGAGCTTCACAGGCTTTGTTACCTACCACTAGAATGGGGAGAGTGAAGGCCTTAAATCCTGCCAACTCCATTTATTAGATGCTGTGAAGCTTTTACAGTTTATACAGACAACAGTGCAATGAAACAAGAGTAATCACATTGTGCCTGAGAAAGATCCTTGTGTGGTATGAGTTTAGTAACCCACATGTAAATAAAGAAAACTACTGCTTTGACTAAAAAGCCTTCTATCATTCCAGCTTACTGTTTTTCATACAACTATCTGATCCTGCAATGGATTACAGTAGTATTTTAATTGCTTCTTTTTCTGTCTTCATTTATTTGTATCATTAGTAATGTTCTTATGTTCTTCTTTCTAGCAGATCTTTTTTGGCATGCTTTCCTTCATGACAGGGTTAGTACACTGGTTTGGAGCAGTGTTTGGGGCCTTTTTTAAAAAAATAATTTATTGTAATAAAGGTGATAAAGAGGGGTTACAGTTATATAAGCAAGGAAATGAGTCAATTTCTTGTTGAACAGCGTTACCCTCCTGCATTTTCTCCCACTTTCCCTCTCCCCACCCCCAACCTCCCTCCCTCTCATGTTGTAAAGTTCATTTCCAATACAGTGTCTTGTGAGTATCACTGTTGCATTGGTTCACCTTTTGTCCTTTGTCTCACCATCGCTGTGATTCCCTTTCCCTTCCCCAAATCAGATAAACTTGTATACTAAGGATGCCAAAATCAAAACAGTGACAACAGAAGATAAAATATAAAAATGAAAGAAAAGAAATAACTGCAAACAGTACATAAACACACACAGAGACATTTTTTTCCATATCTTGGAGTTCATTTTGCTTATATTGATAGCATTTTTGATCAGGACCTTTTTAATTCTTCACGACCACACACACACAAATGAACTTCTAAAAAAGAGAAAATTCAATATGTTGTGTCAAGCCAAATGGAGTTTAACTAACTGAAAATAATCTTGCCATTTTATCACTTAGAAAAAATATATATTTTGCTTGCAAAGAATTGTAGAGGTGATTAGGAATAACCATTTATCAATAGGAGTCTAAGAAAGGAGATCTATTTAGTGACTGTTAGCAATATAGCCCAAGCACACATGATAAATTATCAGTAAAGATCTGACATTTAATGAAAACTTTAGTATACAGAACATTTTTGTTCTTATTGCAAGACAAGAAAGCACCGAAATGAAAAACAAAAAGGACTATCAATTAGATAAAGATTAAAAATAAAGATAAAAATAAAGATAACGATTAAAATATCACAAAAATAAAGATAACGATTAAAATAATATATATTCAAATAGTATACTTTATACACACTATGTATTCAATTAATATTTCTACACTGCTTACAACTTAATGTAATTGAGCTAATATTTGTTGAAGCTATTCAGCTTTAGAATTTTCATATAGCCCATAGGGAAAATGACTAATTCATTTTTATATACATGTTTCATTTAACATGCACTCAAATGGTTCTTATAATGCTCAACATTTATAAAATGTACTTTATTTTTAATATTTTCAAGAAAATTTCTATACTTTATGCATTTTATCTTCATAATAACACAGCATTTGTTTCTACGATAACTCAAGTGGGTGAAAATTTTAAAAACAGTTTGAAAAATGTTACTAATAGTTGGAGCTGGTCATGAGTATATATGGCTTTATGCTGTTATCCTTTCTAACTTTGTGTGCATATGAAAATCCCCATAATAAAAAGTTAAAGCAAATAAAGAGACTCCTGAAGCTCTCACTTGGGAGCATAGCTGGTAAATTATTCAAGTAAATGGTTTTTCCTGGTTGCTGACAACAAAGAATATTGGAAAAAGTCCAAAACTAAGAAAATTCAGACCTGGAGTTTCTACTTAAATTCATCCCATTTGAATGAACAATATATTCTTTAAAGCACTTAAATGAGTGATTTTGTTAAAGAAAGGAAGAAAAGGAAGGAAGAAAATGAAGGAAGGAAGGAAGGAAGGAGAAAAAAAGAAAGAAAACACTTTATAGATTAACCAAACAAAGCAATACTTTAAGGTAAAAAACTAGATATAGAAGACAAAAATTAAAATTCCTCTCCAGCACTGGTGGCTCACATCTGTAATCCTAACTACTCAAGAGGCTGAGATCTGAGGACAGCAGTTTCAAGCTAACCCGGCAGGCAAGTCCATAGTGAGACTCTTGTTTCCAATTAATCTCCAGAAAAATGGAAGTGGAGCTGTGTCTCAAGGTGGTAGAAATCTAGCCTCAAGTAAAAGAGCTCAGGGACAGTGCCCAGGCCCTGAGTGCAAGCAAGATTGAAAGAAGAAATTCTCTTCAGAATTATGAATGTGAAATATATTTGAAGGAGAATTTATTTTAAAATCCATTTGAATAGAGTATTTTCAAATTCTATCTAATAGATGGGGGGTACTATGGTAGACTTTTCATTTTTAAAACAAGACTAAAGGCAAGCTCATGATGAGATTTAATATGGCATTGTAAAGAAAATTGAATAGTTCATCTTAATAATCATAATATTGAGAGCTTCTCTTGGGACTCCTAGGTGGTAAAATCTTGAGAGCAAATGACTACTATCTCTTGATGAATGCAACACAAATGGATTGGCAACTGTTCTCGGCATGCCATCTGAGAACACAAAGAATTTTTTTTTTAGAAATAAGAAATACTAGGCTTGCTTCTACACATAGTAATAGAAAAATAACACAGTACCAAGAGATGAAATGGTCCCAGAGAATCTGTAAGTATTGGTCAAACAAAGCCATTTGTTAAAGTTCTAAAGAGACACAGATCTGACTTTCTGTAGAGTAACTGACTACTTTAACTGATTCATATCTCTTTAAACATGTAATTACATATAGGTGGCTAACAAAGCAGGTAGAAGTTGAAAGAGTAGAAACACAGAGTCCTGAACTGTTTATACATTAACTCAGGCCAAATGGATTTACAGTTTTCTGTCAATAGCCAGATTCATATTACACTTAAACAAACAATGAGGGGAGGAGGGGAAGAACACAAATTGGAGACCCATTAGGAAGAATAAAATATTATAATTATTAATGTTGCTAATACAAAAGAACTCCAAGATACAGAAACAAGAGTTTTTGGCTGTTGTTATTGATGATGTTGTTGTTAATGTACTGTATCAAGTTCTTCCTTTCTTCCCCTCCCCCTTTGGTTTATCCTGGTAGTCACTGTTTGTGATTCTGATACCCTGTGTCTTGTAGATATGTTTATCTGATTTGGGGAAGAGAAGGAGAATAACAAAATGGTGAAACAAGGACAAAGGGTGAACCAATGCAACAGTGATACACAAGACAGTAGATTGGAAATGAACTTTACAACTGCGGGGGGTGGGGGGGTAAGCGGGGAGGGATAGTGGGAAAAAACAAAAGAGAGATAACCATGGTCCACAAGAAATGTACTCATTAGCTTACTTATGGAATTGTAACCACTCTGTATATCATCTCTGTAACAAAATAAAATTAAATTGAAAAATATTAATATTAATGTTTCACACTCTCCCCTTAGCCTCCAAGAAATTACACAAGCTGCTGCAAATCAGTGTTAACATTTATCATTGCTTTTAAGCTGCTACAGTGATTCTGTCAATTACGGCAAGAAACTCTAAGCCAGGTTTTTTTTTTTTTTTATAACACTCTGGCTTTTCTCTTGAATATCTTAAGGGAGTCAGTTCTTGAGGTTGTGCTGTCTGCGTTTGAATTTTTCTTCCAAACCTTTCTCTGTTAGAATTTGCCTAATCTCTCTGAACTTTAGTTTTCAAGGTAGCTTAGCAAAGAATTTGACATGCAATATATACACAGTTCTTAGCAGATAATAAAAATGTCATGCACAATATAATAAGCATACATTTTATAATACAGTATTTTTTCTTTTTATTTTTAGTGAAAACTGGTCAGTCATAAGCCAAGACATAGTAGCCACTGATACTGAAATGCACTCAGTTCCACCGGAATCAAAGATTCTGTGGTTTACTTTCTGAACATCTGTTTTATCTCCCTTCTTCCATTCTAAAATAACTCAATTTAACTTTTTGATTGTAGTTACAAGTATAAAACATGAAATCTACTCACTTAAAATGTAAATTTATGGTACAGTATTGTTAATGATTACAAACAATTATACAAACAATCTCTAGGATATTTTCATCTTGTTTGACTGAAACTACTGAACAATTCTCAATGGCCCCAATCCTTCAGACTCAGACAACCTGTTAATTTTGTTTTCAAGTTGAAATTATTTTTTCAGCTATATTGAGACATAAATGGAAAACCAAAATGTACAAGATATGCATATGTGCAATTTAAGCATAATGTGACATGATTTCCACAAGGTAATATAAGTATCACCCCAAATAATTGTCTATTTTGTGTGTGTGTGTGTGTTTTTAATGTGATTCAAATAACTAAGATCTACTCTCACTTTGGAGGTGTAGCTCAGGTGTTACTATGGCTGCCTAGCAAGTACAAGACGCTGAGTTCACATCCCAGGATCATTGGAGAAAAAAAATTCAAGTATATAGTTCATTGTTACCAACTGTAGCTGCTGAGCTCTGAATTAGGTGTTTAGAACTTCCTAATATCATAGTTAGGCTGGGTGCCACGGTTCCGTGGCTATAAACTTACCTTCTCAGGAGGTCTGAAGTTTGAAGCCAGACCAACTAGAAAAATAACCAAGATTTCATCTCTAATTAACCATCTCTAAAATACTAGACTAGAGACATGGCTCCCATGGAAGAATCTCAGTCATTAGCAGAAAAAAAAATACACTATAGTGTGAGATCATGAGTCTAAGCCTACAACTTGAAGTTTGTTCTTTGAGTTGACGTATACCGATTTTCCTTTCCTGACAAGCTCTAGTAACAAGCTTGCTACTCTATGTTTCTATGAGATTGACATTTTCAAAATTTCCTTCATGTATCTTGTTTATTTCACTTACAGTAATTCCCCCCCTTTCCTGGATTATCTGTGCTGTCTCAAATGATGAGATTTCCTTAATTTTTAAGATTAAATAATATTTGACTATATGTATGTATACCAAAAGTTTTTTATTCATGAGATAAACTGAAGCAAAATATTCATCTATAAGATGCAGTTCTTCATTGTAGGATTCTTATCACTGTAGGATATCTTATCTAATATGATGATTTTAAAAAAAACCTCTCTCAGGGTGGCATGCATATTTATATCTCAATAAGTATTCATTTACTCTCCATCCTTGTATAATGTGATTCATCATCTCTTTCCCCAAACCCCTTAGAGTTACTGAGAGAAGTACTTTAAGTTTCTCACTTCCTAAGGGGATAGAAATGAATCTCACATGATTCCCAGCAGGAAAGATATAATGATCTAATTCCACTATCAGAATAAAATGTTTCTTTTTTCTTGTGTTTCCAGTTCAAAGCTCTTTTCAAGACTCACCCTAAGGGGCTGGGAAGGTAGCTCAGTGGTAGAGGGCTTGCTTTGCATGCCTGAGGCCCTGGGTTTGATTCCTCAGCACCACATAAGCAAAAAGAAAAAAGCCAGAAGTGGCGCTGTGGCTCAAGTGGTAGAGCGCTAGCCTTGAGCTGAAGAGCTGAGGGACAGCGCCCAGGACCAGAGTTCAGGCCCCACGACTGGACTCCCCCCCCCAAAAAAAGACTCACCCTAGTACTCCAACCTCAATTTTATACAAATGCTAACTTTACATACCTGTCAGAAATATTGCTCATTATTATAAAAAATTGATATAAATGTAGATAACCTAGGATTCATGATTCCTGATACAAATGTAAGACCAGGAGCAAACTCCACCAATTGTATTTAGTCTACAATCTATAAAGTGAACAAAGAGAAAAGGGAAAACAATAGGAGGCACTGACCGCACCACTGGGTTCAAGTCAAGTAAAAATGGATACCTAAAAATAATAAGTACTGAGTGTCTTGAGGTACTACAGCTCACCATTTATAGTTGATATTTGTGATGCATTCAGTAACCTCCTTAGAGCAAGCTGTGGTTTTAGCTTCCATCTCTTCCCATGGAGACTATTGGTGTTATCAGTCAGATGGATACCAGGCCAGATAATGGGCTACAATAGATTTAAGTTGATACCATAAAGTGGAGTATTCCATGTCCCCTTGTGAAGGATTTGTTTACTTATGAGCTATATCATTTATATGAGCTGTGAAGCCATTGGATAAATGACACTAAAAAGAATAGTGTCCACCGTATTCTGTGTTATCAGACAATCTTTGTGGTATTTTAAAGTTTCTACACAGTAAGGGACATAAACTTGAAAAGACAAGCTAGCTCTGATATCACTCTACTATAGATTTTTAGTTTCAGAACACATTAGAGCCCTCTTTATCCAACTTAACACATCATTGCTTTTATGGTTTTAGCTTCCTCTAAGTAATTTCACATTCCTACCTGTTTTTTCTTCCTTAAAGCTACAATGCTTTAAGTAGAATTAATAGAAGCAGTTTAAGACTAAAGAATTTCAAACTATTTTAGCCATATTATGTTTTAATCCATCAATATCTGCACCTTTTAGAACTGACCCACACTCCAGTAAAAAAGAAGCATGTAAGTCTAAAACAAAAAGTTCTGATTCAGTAGTATAATGAAAGTGTATTAGATAACTCACAACTCACAAAAGACCATGTGTTTGTAGCATAAGAAAATAGATATTGTGGCAAGAAATTACTGACTTACATTTTATCACACATTTTACTTTGTATCATATGTGTCTTCTAGATTTCTAATATTAATACCCAATTCAGGATTATAATGTTATAATAGATTGACAAGTAAGGAATTGGGCATCCGGTAAGTTAAAGAGAGTAAAAGTTACCAAGTAGAGTTTCTATTTAAGGATTCAGTTGAGAAAAAAGTTATCATAGACCACATCCATATGTATTACATTAAAATACATTACAATATAGTTATATATTATACTTACACAATATATGTTTATATTTTATAGCATACAATATATTTGTAATCCATGTTATTATATTTGCATGTGTACATTCATATGTTCAGCTGTAGGTTACATACATATTTACATGGACTGCATCTAATGCACTGTAAAATACTCATTATGTTGCATGTGATAAATTACTAAAATTGAGTTGCTTTATTTTACTTTGTTTAAACATTTTGGGAGTAAAGCAGAACTTGGAAAACTCGTCCTATAAAAACCCAATAGCATAATGATATTGTACTATTTGTAAAGAAATGGAATGACCTGGAAGAAGTGATGGTAAGTGAAGTAAGTCAGGCCTAGAAAAACGAAGAAGGATGTTTCCCTTATATGCAGAAGCTATATATGATCTTATAAGTAAATATATTTGTGTGGTATGCAAGTGTATACAAACGTATTATCTGAAATATGGTAGACTCAAAGGAGAATTCAAATAGTGTAATTCCTTAGAAAGGCAAAATCAAAGTTCAACAAAATAAACACCAGGAAGATGTTTGAAAGGAGTGGGGTGAGGACAAGGGGAAAGAGGCAGAAGAGGAGAAAAGGGGGAGAATGCAACCAAAAATTCAAAGGACAGCCTACAAAGTTAAGAAAAGCAAGGGAAGAGGTGGGATGAAGAGGGGTGGATGAGTGTTGAAAGGAGTGACAGTGATCAAGATGCATTGTATTCATGAACTGCTTTGTTTAATGGCAAATCTTTTGTAAAATGAAAGAGAACTTTAAAAACTATATAAAAGACTCCAATTGTACATATTTTAGGCTTTCTGGGCACTCTAGTCTTTACTGGAATCATTCTATTATGCAGTTTTACAATATGCAAATGAGTAGAGCTTTGTTTCCAATGAAGTTGTCTTCTGTGACCTACCAGGTCTACCATCTGGCCTCTTATTCACTTAATACCACCATATGTCAACAAAAGGTGTTGGGAAAACTGGATTTCCTCATGTTTAACACTATAACTAGATCACTATCTCTCAACTTTTCCAAAAACTAATCTTAAAAAAAATCAAAGATTGTGATATAAGATGTGAAACTTTTAAACTACTAGAGGAAATCAAAAGAAAAATATTTGAAGAGATATGTGTTGGCTACAACTTTTTGAGAAGGACTTGAATTACACAGGAAATAAGAGCAAGAATTCACAAATGGAATTGCATTACATACTAAGCTTCCTTGGAAAAAAGGAAACTATTACCTGAATCAATAATTTAATCTATCTGTGGGTCATTTCCCTTTACTGATAAAAATGAACATATTAATAGCATATACATCATGAGGCTACTCTGAAGTAATTATATTTAAGTCACGTAAGATTCAAAATGGTGTTATTGCTAAATTTTGTTGTTAGCTCTTTTAGTACAAGAGAGTAGAAGTGCCAAGAAGAATAAATTTGTGTTTTTCCTGATTACCATTTCATTCTAAATACCTAGTAGAGTGGCTCTACATAACAGGAACCAAATTAATGTTGCTACAAATTAAATTTTAAATCAAACCAACATAAGGTTTTAAAAAGTAGGAAAACATAGAAAACTTAAACCCAAAATAAATTGTGGAAATAATTTTGTATCCTTAACCATTAATCACAATTATTAATTCTAGTATAGGAAAATAAAGTAAATCCATCTAGTTAAAACATCAAAGCCTGGCACCAGTAGCTCACACCTATAATCCTAGCTCCTCAAGAGGCTGAGATATGCGGATTGGGTGGGAAGCCAGCCTGGGCAGGAAAGTCTGTGAGACTCTTATCTCCAATTAATCACCAGAAAATCAAAAATGTCAAAGTGGTTGAGCACTAGCCTTGAGCAAAAGAAATTCAGGGACAGTACTCAGACCCAGAGTTCAAGCCTCAGAACCAGCAACAACAACAACAAAAACCAAGTCACTAGAGCTAGGCACTGGTGACTCATACCTGTAACCATAGCTATTCAAGAGGCTAAGATCTGAATGCTCATAATTCAAAGAAAGCTTGAAAAGAACAGAAATGTTTACAAGAGTATCTGTCCAAAATAACGAGTAAGCAAAAAAAAAACAAAACAAAAACCAGAAGTATAGGTCAAGTGGTAGAGTATCAGCTAAGCAATTACAAGCCCCTGAGAATGAATCTCAATATCACCAAACAAAAAACAAAAAAAGTAAAAACAAACAAACAGACAAACTTAGATTTAGGTTACAGGGTTAGAGTTTTAAAGGCTACATGTTTCTGATGATAAAGTAAGAATAGAAAATTTTTCAAATCTTGAGAAAGAGCTGGCCATCCAGCCACTGGAAGCTTTTAGGACATTAAACAGACAAGATAAGAAAAGGACTCTGAACCTCATATTGCTGGTAAAATATTAAGTATAGAGAACTAGAAAAGAATATTGAAAGCTGGAGAGAGAATCACCAACTGACATGTAAATTCAAACCCATCAAAATAACAGCAGGTCTCTAAAACTCAGTGAAGCACAACTAAAGAAAAATAAAAATCTTCCAGAATAATAATTTTTAAATACTAAAGGAATTCAGGACCTCTAAACCAGTAAAACAGAAAATATTTAAAGAAATCCTACACAAAGAAAAGAAAAATAAACACAACCACTCATCCCATTAGATAAGCACATGAGCAAATAAGGTTTAGGGGAGGACCAGATGCAACAAAACAGAAAATAATAGACACTTACTATTTACCTTTCAATAATAACTCTGAATGTTCATAGTCCCAATTCCCCTACCAAAAAGTATAGATTGGCAAATCAGATTAAAAACAAGACCCAAACATGTGTTCTCTACAAGATATTCTCATCACTGTCAAAGACACACACATGCTCTAATTGAAAGACTGGTCAAAGAAATACCAAGCAAATGGAACCCCAAAGCCAGCAGAAATAGCTTTACTCATAAATAACAAAGCAGATTTCAAACTAGGATTAAACGAAACTAAGGGCACTTCATATGGATAACAGTAGCAATGTGTCAACAAGATAAAATAATTGTAAACATATAAACACCGAAGATCAGGATACCACGTTTCGTAAAACAAACACTACTGGACATAAAAACATAGAAATAGAAAAATCAATACTAAAAATTATATGAAAGCATTAAAAGCTCTGAAATATCTAAAGCAAAGCTGAAATAAAATAAAAAAAACAGAGACCATGTTAGACAACTATGTCTAGTAGCTCATGCCATCTATTGATCATATGAGAGTTATTAATATCCAAAATGTGTAAAGCGCTCAAAAACTTAAATACCAAAGAAGCAAGTAAGTAATTAACTAATGGTCAGATAAACTGAGCAGAGTCATGAAAAAATGGTCTACTACTGATCAAGAAATGTGTCAACATCAACATCCTTAGCCATAAAGTAAATGCAACTTTAAACAACTTTGGATTTCTCTTTGTAGTCACAATGCCTTCATTAAGAAAATAACAACAGAGCAGAATGCCAGTGGCTCATGCTTGTGATCCTAGCTTCTCAGGCAGCTGAGAATTGAGGATTGCCAGCACAGCCAGGAAAATCCCTAAAATGCTTATTTCCAATAAACTACCAACAAAGCCAGAAGTGGAGCTGTGGCTAACGTGGTAGAGTGCTAGGTTTAAAAAACACTAGCTCATCAACAGCACCCCAGACTCTTGAGTTCAAGCCTCAGGACTGGCACACACACACACACACACACATACATACACATACACAAAAACAAGGAAAAAAAGAAAATAACATACACTGTTGGTAGAAATAAATTACAGCGGCTGCTTCAGAGCTGGGAATATGCATGGAGTTTCCTCCAAACAGTAAAATTAGAACTACTCTGTGACTCAGCTGTGCCTTTCCAGGGTATACAATAGAGTCACCTGAAAAACCAGTGTTACAATATCATTATTCACAACGATCAAGCTATAGGCATAGATGACTATTAACCAATGAATGATTACCATCATTTGTATGTTTTTAAGCAGCCCATCTTTTGAAAACCTTTTGTGTAATACGGAAATGAATGTCTTATTCACTATACTGAGAAACAGGGCAACTTCTCCCTGGGCTCCCTTTCCCAGCTTCATTTGCAGCAAACTTATGGGCAGATATGATCCAGGGTTGATCAACCAAATTTACTCAAATCAAACAATGCAAAGTTCTGAAGGAATTCACAAGCCAAGAAAAGTCCATTCTAGGGACACAGCTAGCAACACTAGGAAAACCATTGGGTTTTCAGAGGTTTGAAGATCACAAGACCAAAGCAGTGCTGGACTTGAGGGATTTCATGTGAGCCAGGGTGGGGAATACTATGCAAAATGGTGTCTTAAAGGACTCAGCTGTGAAGTGCTTTTTGGCCTGGTCTCAGCTCATACCTGATTTCCTTGTTCTTATCTGTTTTTCAGACCATATGGTTTATTTGATGTCCTAGATATCCTGTCAGTAAATTCATTTTCTGATTAAAACTGTATGAGTTGTGGTTCTGATCTTTGTGACTGATGGACCTTGACTGAAACTAGTTTCATGTAACATTTCATGGTTGAGTATGATTCCCACGGATGCCCCTTTCCTCCCATGCTCTGGGATTGTCTGATATCAAAACAAATGTTCTTAACTTTGGGTAGTCTTATTCTGGAAGAAATTTAGGAGAAAAATAGACTGGACACATAAGTTTCCCATTTTGCTATGACAAATTGCAACTCATTTATGGTTTAAAACAGAATAAATGTATCCTCTTACAGTATTACTGAGTCTTACAAGGCAAACATCGAAGTGTGTGAACAAAAGCAGATGTGGTGGTAAATACCAGTATATCCACCTATGAAGAAAGTAGAGGTGAGAGGATTTCAGTCCAAGGCTTCTCTATACAAAAGCACAATATCACACCTGAAAAATAAGTAAAGTAAAAAGGGCTAGATAAATGGCTCAAGTGGCAAGAGTGCTAGCTTAACAAATGCAAAACCTCAGTAGCACAAAAGAGAGAGAAAAGGCAGGCAAAGAGAGAGAGAGAAGGAAGGAAGGAAGGAAGGAAGGAAGGAAGGAAGGAAGGAAGCCAATCCAGTGTTCCTTATGTATATTGATGCACTTCTTTGTACTGACTCTCTGTCTCTCAATCTCTCTTTATGTGTGTATGTGTGTTTCTTTTTAATTGACAAGCAAACAGACCAGAAAGTTGTTTCTGAAAGTTAGGAAATACAGTTTTTCTGAAAGCTTAGGACTCACCTGAGTATCATGGTAGCCTGAACAGAGATGAGGGACAGCTTTAACCTTGAGCAAGTGCTCTGGGCCCAGTTCAATGTGACAGAGGCTGTGGGAAGAATGTGCTACTTACTACTACCCATAGACCCTTCCCTCATACTGCTGGTTTCTTCTACTCTTACAATAAACTCAAGGTGGGGCTGGGAAGGTGGTTCAGTGGTAGAGCGCTTGCCTTGCATGCATGAGGCCCTGGGTTTGATTCCTCAGCACCACATAAGCAAAAAGAAAAAAGCCGGAAGTGGTGCTGTGGCTCTAATGGTAGAGCGCTAGCCTTGAGCTGAAGAGCTGAGGGACAGTGTCCAGGCCCAGAGTTCAGGCCCCACGACCGGACCCCCCCAAAAAAATAATAATAAATTCAAGGTTGTAGGAAACATAAACTGCAACATTCTTCAAGAACACCTAGGATTAAATATGTTTTCACAGAATGAAATAGAAAAGAAAGCAACCCAATTGTTATTTTCTATGAAAAATCTTCTGAGGTCCTCTAAACAACTAATTTACATATAAACTTTTGAAGTGATCATTAGTGAGTTGGTCACTAATACCATGTTTCACAATTTACTTCTATAGTCCAGCCTTTTCAACAGCTAAAATATATGCATTGGTTATGTAAAATATAGTTCATATGTAGCAAATAACACAAAGAACCCGATAGGCTTTATTAGAACAGCAGAAGTTCTCAAACGCTCAGCGAGGATTGGTTTTCACATCAAACCACAGCGCTGTCTGCCAGCTGCTTATCCCCTAGTTCTATGAAGGGCAAGAAACAGATCGACCAGACAATAGGAAGGGATTTCGTTATCAGCCAGATAACCCCCAGAGATGGGGAAACCTACCCCTGCTTCGTGTGGTGAGAGCTGTTTAGATTATTGCTAGCATTCAGCATCCTGCCTTGAGTATAAGGGCTTGCATTCTGGAGACTCTCATCCCACCACTGCTCCACCTTCAGACCCAGAAACCATGGTAACAAGATCCTCAGCAAAGGCAGTTTCCTGTGCCTCTGTGCATTTCCCAGATATTTGTGGTTGAAACTTGAAACATGGCTGTACATCAAACCAATCCACAGATTATGCAGGGGGTTCAATGATACGACTGGCATCTCACACAAACATGCACACAGACAATTTCTGTGGATAGAAGGAAGTAATTTTGCTCTGCTATATTTTACTATCAGCATGACAGGGCAAACAATGAGAGCACCATTTTATTATTTTAATTGAATTCCTAGAAGGCAGAGAAAAGTGGAGATACATAGTATCCGGACACAAAATAAATGTTCCTATTTTTCTACAAATAGAGTATTTACCTTGTTCGTCGCATCTGGTTAACAATCATGTAAGCCATAAATCAAACAAAAGAAACTTAAAGATACCATGTGTGTATGTGTCTCCGCTGCTGGAGCCACAGCTCCACTTCCAACTTGTTGGTGGATATTGGAGATGAGAATCTCTGGCCTTTCTTGCTGGGGCTGGCTTTTGAGCCATAATCTTCAGATTACAAATTGCATGTTTGAGCCTCTGCCCAGAAAAAGTTCTATAAAAATGTTTGTGTATCATTAAGTAAATTCACATGCTAGTAAGCATGTTATTCTTCTTTTTCTAAGATCTAAAATGTGTTGAAAGATGAAGTACAATAATATAAAGTACAAAGTCAGGAACAAGTTAGCCTCTGCCCTCTGTACATACTAGTTATGCAGCCTTGGGCGAGCTACTTACTATCTTTATGGTGCCTAACATCATTAGTTTTAGAATGGGGAATGTAATAGTCTTATTTCTTTGGACTATTATAATGATTTAATGAGATTAGGGATTATTAAGGATAAAACACATATTTAAATGTATCTAGAATATAATGTTTATAATCTTGTATGATCATTATCATTATATTACTATTATTGAACTGTGTGCTTGACATAAAATTGAATTGATACAAAATTGAATTACAAAAGTATAAAAATAATTGAAAAATACGTGAAATCAACAAATACTAGAACAAAGGAAATAATACACAAATATTTCATATGATAATTAAACTATTGCTCTTGTTAACAAACATAGTAAATGAAGTCTTCCTACTATGGGTCTATTTATATGTATGTACACAACCTTAGTGTATGTGCATACAAATATATATGTATATATATGATACTATATATATGTAACACTATATATAACATTAAAAAGATATCTCCCTTCATGTGTTTTACAGTCATCAGATCTTAGATGTAATTACTGCTGATGTTAGATGACTTCTTACTAAGAATCTTTTACCAAGCTATTCTTAGTACTTCCTCAATATGTTTAAATGCAGTTTCTCATCAATAGCTTTTGTATAAATCGGGGATATGTGGTAACTCCTAAAAACAAATCTAAAAGTATTAGAAACACTTTTGAACTTTCACACTCACAACATGCAGATGGAGGAAGAGCAGGGACTAGAGGAGGAACACGCAGATGGAGAGCAGGGACTAGAGGAAGAATCATTTGGTGACTTTTTCATTACCTAGTTTTTGTACTAATTAAATAGAAATCTCTGAGATGAGACCCAGACATGCAGTAATCTAGTCAATTCTATGAAGGAGTTTGCAACTGTAATTAATATTCCAAATCAGTCAGCCTTAAGGAAATAATCTGATGAATCTGACCAAGTCACAACAGTCCTTTGAGAATATTTGCTCTGGCATAAAGCAGAGGAGAAAGTCAAAACTTCGAACTGTCACATCATTGTTGGCTTAAAAGTGGACTGAACAATACCAAGGGATGGAAGTGACATAGTCATTAGAAAAGCCCCCAGCTGACAGCCATCAGAAAAGAAATCTCAATCTGAGAACAAATAGGTACTGAATTTTGTTTGCTGGATTTTGCCAGTGGTCAGAGTGAGCTTGTAAGAGCTTTTGTTCTTACATTGTTCAGATGAGAACCACATTTGGCCAACATTGTGGTTCCAGCTTTGTGATACTCTGAACAGAAAACCCACCTTCCCATGTGAGACTTCCAGTTTAACACTCATGAATTTGTCATAATCCATTATATGCAATAATTTAGCACATGCAACTTTACAAAATGTTAAGAACTATTTACTAATATCACATCTTTTTTTTCTTCTCTTTATGTATATAGATAAAAGAGACCTTATTTTATCACTTTAAATCAGAGTAAATAATCAACTTTAAGATGTCAACAGTGACACCATAGAAAATTAGGAGACTCTCCAGTGAGCCATGCACATATATTCTTGTACTTTATAATGCCAACTTCAAACCAAGACAACATATAAGGGGTGTGTTTAGTGACTTAGGAAACTATTAGAATTTTACCGAAAGTAATAAAAGACAAGAAAAAAGGAAAGAAGAAAAGGAGGGAAGAGAGATAAGCAAGAGAGAGGGAGAAGGAAAGAAAGAAAGAAAGAGAGAGAGAACGAGAGAAAGAGAGAGAAGGAGAGAGGGAGAGAAAGAAAGAGAGGGAGAGATAGAAGACAGCAAAAGTCAATTAAATACAACTCTATTGTATCTAAATTTAGATACAACTCTGTCTCTGATCTTGTGTGTGGATCTTATTTTCTACATCTATAATAATGATTCTCAAGTTGGCTTATATTAGAATGACCTAGGAGCTTAAATTTTTAAAGACACCGAGGCCAGACAAACCCTGAGCTAATTTAATCAGAATACCTATGACTGTTGCAGACAATAATATTTCTTAAAGTTCTCAGGAGATCCTAATGTGCTGCTAAGTTTGAGAACTAGTGGTGTATAATAGAAGATCTCAACAACCTCATACCCAATGGATTTTTTTAATCCGTCTTCACAGTCCATACCTTTATGTTTACTACACATAAATATAAATTCTCAAGCAATGCTTTCTGATGAGGAAGGTGGGAACAGTTCCAAGGGAAGGCTAAAATTTCCCACGTGTTTTGGCAGCTTAGTCAGGGGGCATAATTCTAATCCAGAGGATAGGTCCATTTCATTCATTTCCCAAGTACCTTAGTCGGAACACTTTGTATGTAAAATTTATCATTATGGATTTGATTTTTGAAACAAAAAACGAGAGAGAAAAGAGTGTGGTTGGTACAGACAGGAAAATGAAGAAGAAACAAAATGATGAATGATAAAATAATACATAGATCAGACGGACAGATGGAACGGAAAACTAGAAAAATATCAGCCAATGGAATATCCCTGAGAGCTGAAGATCTTTTTTAAAATTGGAAATGTAATAACAGATGTCCATTTGACTATAACATTAAAAGCCTTCTGGGAATAGAAGTGTTTCAGAGACAATAATGAAAACTATGGTTGTTTTTCTTAGCATGGTAGGCACAAGGCAGGGAACAGAGAGCAGCGCTGTGAAGTGAAACATGATTGAAATTATAAGCTCACAGGAAAAATAAAATTGCATCAAAGAACTACCATGAGGAAATGAGCCCTTTGGTATTCCTGGAACTCTTAAAAGCACTGGTAGTTCTGCTAAATCTGGGTTTAGGGATCTAGAGTTCAATTCACCCCTCCCAGTACATTGGTCTCCTAATCTTTGAAATAATTCAAAGATAGGACCCATTTTATAGCGCTCCATAAAGAAGAAAAAAATGATTCAGTAGTTCTAAATCACTAAGAATATCTTTGGTACATGGTGTAACCCAAATGTTTGTTAAGTAAAAACAAACAAGTTGAAATAAGTAAAAATAAAACAGAGTAGTATTGGCAGAGAACCAGACAAATACGTCAATGGAATAAATTCATATCTACACAGACTTAGAGATACGTAATGAGTCAGTATGTGGGGAAGATTACATTTGTCCTCAGTGAGAAAAAAAAATTTAAATAACTGCTCCCTTCTGACTTTTCCTATTATTTCTCGGTTAACCAAAGCTTTGAAGAAAAGCATTGAACTTAGTTTGGTCTGACTTGTTTCTTTTCAAGCATTGATTGAAGTAAATAATTTGTAGATGAAATTCACAGAACTTGAGGTATGGACTGTAGTCCCCAAGCCTCGCCAAGACTGCCTATTTCAACATTATTCAAGTCCTATGTTCTTTCTTGATATTGTATTATGTCATTGTCTTTATTCTAATCTTGGAACTGGAAAATGGCACAGGAAATAAAGAACAATTAAATGCACCAAGACACATATATTTACATATGCTAAACCCTTGGTCCAATTGTTTTTAATGCAAACAAGAAATACTCTCTCTTGCTGACCTTGAATTCTCTATCATGAAGCAGATCAAGACTTTAACTAGTTTGAGCTGGACCCACCATTCACAGGGTGTTCTGGAGCTAAAGACATTGAGTTAGGCTGGGATTCTGATCTCCTAAGAGCATTTGTTCTCAGACATGAGTCTTCTATTTTTTCTCAGATTTAACATTCAGTGTTAAGAGTACAGAGAAGAGGAGAATTAAAGTATGGCTGGGTTAGCATGTAGGCATATCTAAATAGTAGCTCTTGAGGCTACTGAGTTGCTTTTAGCACATGACTTCCAGTGCCCAAAACAATACTGGCTGGCTACAACCCCTTTGGGTTGTAGCCAATCTGGGGAAGAAAGCCTTGCAACATATTTGAGGGGGCTCTGCCCACTGTGCTTATCTACTTCTGTATGTGTGATGAAGTGGAAGAAAGACACAGCTTTTCAAAATACACACATTGAAATTTAAAAGGATATCTTGTACCTGACAAATTCTTGAATATGAGATTTTGACTGTTTCATTCCCAGTAATATCAGACTATTCTTTTGTCCCAATATCTCTTTGCCCTCACTTTGGTGATTTTGCATTGAGGGACACAACCGACTTAGAATTATATAAATCTTTATTTTTTAAAAACGTGTTGTTCTCTGTTGAAAATGAACTTTACAACTTGTGGGGGAAGGGAGGAGTTGGGGAGGTGGGGAAGGAAGGGATGGTAGGGGAAAATCAAAGGAGGTAATAATGTTCCATAGGGAACGTACTCATTACCTTACTCATGTAACTGTAACCACTCTGTACAGTATTTTTACAATAAAAAATATTTAAAATGTGTTGTTATTATAAAGGTGATGTACAGAGAGGTCACAGTTGCATAAGTCAGGCAATGGGTGCATTTCTTTTTGAACAATGTCACCCCTTCCCTCCTCTCTCCCAGATTTCTCCTCCCATCCCTACCCACAAATTCATTTTCAGTATAGTGACTATTGCAGCCACAGTTGTTCACCCTTTGTCCCACCATTTTGGCGCCCCCTTTACCTTCCCAAAGAAAGATAAGAGAACAAACAATAAAACGAAAACAAAAAAAAACAAAGAAAACACTTCTTAATTCTATTTCCTAGAGTTCATTGTGATACAAATTTATGTGATCTGATGCACATAGCTATTATGTCTTTGTGCTCCTCTCTTAAGAAGATCCTCATTCACTCTCCCTGTGTGTGAATGCCTAGAAAATGTCATCTATACACACAAGGGAATCCTTCTCCATCAGAAAGAATGATGTACCATTCGTAAGCAAATGGGAAGCCTTAGAAAAAATTTTACTACGCAAAATAAGCCAGATCCAAAGAGAAATATAGGTTGCATGGTTTCTCTCAGATGTGGTATCTAGACTGTATCTCTAAATCTACAAGTAAACACACTGCGTGGAAAAAAGAAGAAGAAATAAACCACTGGGACATGATAAATTCTACAGGACTGTAGGAATGACGCAGATCCCATTTACAAGCTTTAGTCTCAGGTCTTTCCCTTCCCCTGGCCTCTGAGTGCACCCTGCTGGATTCCCTTGGGAGTGACACCCACTTTTAGGTGACCGAATACACACACAGGTGACACACAGCGCTAGGATCCGAAAAATTGTCTCCTTTTCACCAGTATTTTTTTTTTTAATGAGCCACCCTATAAAGGTTTAAATAGTAACTATTTCTACAACATTTCTCTCCTCTTCCAGTGCTGGAGATTGAATTCAGAGGTTGTAGCTTATTTTTCAATACCTTCAATGGCACTTGGTGACCAGCCTTTGGGAAGGAATGAGCTCACCAAGATGGAGTCTTCATAGATGACATTAGTAATTCCTTTCTGAGGCAGCTGCTTACAACCAGAAAAAGTAACCACATCAGACTAGATGTGACAGCTTCCTGAATCATGGTGGCTATAACATACCAAGGACCACCACTTAGCAGTAGCAAGTAAAAGCTATAAAAATACACAGCAATTTGAGTGCATACCAAAGACACCATGCTGAATGAAATGCACACATATTCTGAAAGGAATAGCATAGCTCCACTTGTGGAATATTCTCAAAATAATATGATGGTGTAACATTACAGAAAGAGCCAAAGGGCTTTGGAAGAGTAATGAAACTCCTTTTCATTCTAATTGTACCTGTGATTATGTACAACTGTACATGTGAATAGTATGGAACTAAAAATGAGTTAAATAAAATCAATGAAAAGCAGAAGAGTGTGTACCTATTATGGTAAGTACGGAGGAAGTAGAAAAGATACCTAAGAGTTTACCTCTTAGAATTAGAAGTGGAGACGATGGAATAGAATGATGAGAGAATAAGACGGAGAGGAAAAACTGCACCCAGCCACACAGCCATGATGATCCACAGTGTAGGCCACAACAGCAGGAAAAGGTAAATACAGGTAAGGAACATTTCATCAGCAAAATTATAGAATATGGTGAGGTATTTTAAATAGGTTGACAAAGAAGCAGATGGGTGCGAATAAGCAGCAAAGATATTACCTTACAAGCAAGAAATGATTTTTTTTATTTAGAATTTCTGACAAAAGTCATAGAGAAACATTTTTAAATAGCAAGTCCCAAATTAAAGCATGTATGGATGCAGAACAAAAGGTTCAGAACACCTAGAGACAGATGTGAGTCTCAGAAACTCTTCAATAATATTCCGTTACTTCCTACCCAAAATAGCATTAAGAAATATTCAGCTTTTGAAAACACAAAAATGAACGCACAGACCTATAGCCACCTAACCTTCAACAAGGGAGCTAAAAAATAGAATGGAAGAAAAACAGCCTCTTCAGTAAATGGTGCTGGCAAAATTGGTTAATCACCTATAGAAAACTAAAGCTAGATCCTTATATATCACCCTGCACCAGAATCAACTCCAAATAGATCAAAGACCTCAGAGTCAAAGCAGAAACTCTGAAAACATTACAGGAAGGAAAATGAGAAACCTTAGGTCTCCTTGGCACAGGCCGAAATTTTCTTTTTTTTTTAAATTGTGAAAAAAAATACATGAGCAAGATAGTGAGTACATTTCTTTGTTGCCTCCTCCTTTGTTTCCCCTTCCCATCCCTTCCCATCCACAGCCTCCCCCCTCCACCACCAAAGCTGTAAAGGTAGTTTTTCGACATAACGATTTGTACATCTCATTGTTGCAATGGGTCCACCTGTATCCCTTTTAAAATGATTTGTTTTTTCCCTTCCCCTCCACAAATTATACCAACATCAAATACAGTGAAAGCAAGGGTTCTACCATGGGGGAGGGACATACAAAGCAACAAAGAAATCATCCTAATAAATATGTTAGAAACAATTGCATGAAAGCAAAATCATTTGAATACTTATCTTACGGTTCATTTCACCCAACATCAACTTAGCTGACCTTTTCTGCTTGTCTCAGACATATACTAGTTATTGCAAATAAGGGAAACCATGGGACCTGTGTTTCATTGGGACTGGCTTACTTCACTTAATATAATTTTTTCCAAGTCTTTCCATTTCCTAACAAATGGGACAATGTCATTCTTTTTAATGGAGGCATAGAATTCATATATATATATATATATATATATACATATATCACATTTTCTTGATCCATTCATCTACTGAGGGACATCTGGGTTGGTTCCATATCTTAGCTATCATACATAATACTGCAGTAAACATAGATGTGCTTGTAGCTTTAGTATGGTCTTGTTTGTGATCATTTGGGTAAATGCCCAAAAGTGGGATTGCTGAGTCATAAGAGGAGCTCTATGTGGGGTCTTTTGAGGAACCTCCATACTACTTTCTAAAGTGGTTGAACAAGTTTACACTTCCACCAACAATGCAGTAAGGTTCCCTTCTGGCCACATCCCCTCTGGCATCTGTTGTTATTAGAGTTCTTGATCATAGCCATTCTAACTGGGGTGACGTGGAATCTCAATGTTGTTTTGATTTGCATTTATTTTATGGCTAGAGAGGTCGAACATTTCTTCATGTGTCTATTGGCAGGCCAAAATTTTCTTAATACAGACCCAGACAGAAACACAACAAATCAACGAAAGGCTGGACAAATGCGATTGCATGAAGCTGCAGAGCTTCTGCATGGCAAAGGACATAGCTAGCAAGATCAATAGAAAGTCCAAAGATTGGGAGAAGATCTTCACTAGCCATACAATGGACAAGGGTGTCATATCTAAAATAGACTTGTAATGCAAAAAAAATTAAATCCCCAAAAACAAATCCTCAAAGAAACAACTGCCCCATAAATAAGTGGGCTAAAGACTTACAGAGGAACTTCTCTGAAAAGGAAATAAGAATGGCCAATAGACACATGAAGAAATGTTCAACATCCCTAGCCATAAAAGAAATGCAAATCAAAACAACATTGAGATTCTACCTCACCCCAGTTAGAATGGCTATAATAAAGAACTCTAATAAACAACAAATTCTAGAGGAGATGTGGACAGAAGGGAACCCTAGTGCATTGTTGGTGGGAGTGTAAACTTGTTCAACCACTTTGGAAAGTAGTATGCAGGTTCCTCAAGACTCCACATAGAGCTCCCCTATGACCCAGCAATCCCACTTTTGAGCATTTACCCAAATGATCACAAACAAGACCATACTAAAGCTACCAGCACAACTATGTTTATTGCAGCATTATTTACCACAGCTAAGATATGGAGGCAACCCAGATGCCCCTCAGTAGATGAATGGATCAAGAAAATTTGGTATATATACACAATGGAATTCTATCAGAAAGAATGGCATTGCCCCATTTGTTAGGAAATGGAAAGGCTTGGAAAAAATTATATTAAGTGAAGTAAGCCAGGCCCAAAGAAACATAGATCCTATGGATTCCCTTATTTGCAGTAACTAGTATATGTCTGGAACAAGTAGAAAAGTTCAAAAGCTCTGTACATATGAGCAGAAAAGATGAAATTAAGGGAAATGAACCCCAAGATAAGGACACAAGTGGTTTTTTCTTTCTTGCTATTGTTTCTAATGTATTTATAAGGTACCATGTGATTTTTTTTGTTGTTTTGTATGTCCTCCCCCACAGTATAACCCATATTTTCACTGTATTTGATGTTGGTATAATTTTGGGAGGGGAAGGGAAAAAACAAAATGTTTAAATAAGGAGAGAGGTTGACCCATTGCAACAATGAGATGTAGAAGACACTATGTTGAAAAATGAACTTTACAGTTTAGGCAGGGAGTAGGGGAGAGTGTAGTTTTGGAGATGGGGAGGGAAGGGATGGTGGGGAAAAACAAAGGAGGAGGCAACAATGCTTGATAAGAAATGTACTCATTACCTTGCCCATGTAATTGTAACCCCTCTGTACAGTATTTTCACAATAAAGAACTTATTAAAACAAATAAATAAATAAATATTCTTCCCAATTTAAAAAAAAAAGAAAGAAATATTCAGCTTTGCTTTACAACCTGGTGAATCTGTCTCTCTTCAACCTTTTTTTATATTTGAGCACTAGTGGGAGCTGTTAGGTTTTTTAAAAAGAGGTAGCCAAGTAAGAACTGCACCACGCACGTGGTATTCAGGTAAGGGGTAGGTTTATTCGGTAGACCTGCTGGGACCAGGCAAGGTTGCCACTCCACGTGGCTGGCAAAAGAGAGAGGAAAGAAAGGAAAGAGAGAGAGGAAAGAGAGAGAAAAGAGCTAGAAAAGAGCAGAGAGAGCAAGAAAAGAACAGAGAGGTAGGTAGCAGAGAGAGCTAGAATAGAGCAGTGAAAGGGCCTGGGCCTGTGCTAGGCCTTATCTAGGGTATGGGCGGGGAAAGGTGTGGCCACATCAAATTCAGATGTGACCTCAGTGGATGCAGATGTGACCTCTTCCAGGTGTCCCAGTTGCCTAGGTAATGCAGGTACTGGGTGGAGACTTTGCTGCGAGGAGGGTGGAGTCTGCTCGCCATCCAGGAGCGGACCTTACAGGAGCCTCCACCCCTAACCCACCTTCTGCCCCTCCTCCATGCTACAACACTTGATTTCTTCACTGACATGGATTTTTTTGGTCAGGTTATTTTATTTTATCTTATCTTATTCAGTCATGAGTCCTGAACTCTGGGCCTGGGCTCTGTCCTTGAGCTTCTTTTGCTCAAGGCTAGCACTCTACCACTTGAGCCACAGTGTCACTTCCAGCTTTTTCTGATCATGTGGTACTGAGGAAACGAACTCAGGTCCTCATGCCTGCATGGCAAACATTCTACCACTGAGCCACCTTCCCAGTCCTCTCTCTCTTTTTTAAGCACTGAGCAATAGACTTTTTCCTTTTCGAATAGATGCTAATTAGAAAACAGGATAGACACTAAAGAGATAAAGACTGAAGAACACTTCACCCTTCTCTCCAATCCCCTTGTTAACATCTACAGAATAAATTCAGACTTGTATATTTTTCCCTTGTAATCAGTTTTTAAAATCAATCCATTCTTTTTTTTGTAAATGCTCCTGCAATTTGGTTTTCTTTTTTTAATTTCTTTTTATTTTTTTATTGTAAAAATAGTGTACAGAGGGGTTACAATTACATGGGCAAGATAATGAGTACATTTCTTATCAAGCATTGTAGCCTCCTCCTTTGTTTCCCCTTCCCATTCCTTCCCATCCTCCCCTGCACCCCCCCCACTCAATTCGCCTTGAATAAAGGAAGAACATTAAAAAATGGCTCAAAATTGTCACTTTGTAAAAATACTTCCAACCTTTCTTCCAGGAACACAGAGGAAGTGCCTAGAATTTCTATATTAATCATAATTATATAATTCTTAAGGGCTTCATAATCTTTTATAATATCTGCTGGCCTTTATGATAATTTTACAATCTGTTGCTCAGATTGCTATAGGCTTGGTCATATAAGTAGTAAATGGTAGAATCTTGGCCCAAATATTTAGATTCCTAATCTTTTTTTTTTTAACCTAGCATTCTGTTCCTTTTAAGGTATAGAAACCTACAGTTTCCTTACTGAATGACAATTACTATTATCATTCAAGTCTTTTAAAGGATTATATCTCTTAAACTAGTAGCAAACAATTTGTCCTTACCCCCCTTCAAACCTTTTTCTCTCCTTAGGTCAGCAGAAGTGCTATTATGTGTCCACAAGTTAGATGAGAATATTCTAAGTTTTATTTTTCTTGCAAAATACCTGGGGATCCATAAGAGCCCTTTTTAAAAAGATAGCCAATACAGTCCAGAAACACATCCAAGATTTATTTATCTCCCTGGGCTTGCATTTTTATATTCTCTTTAGCTTCCAGAAATTTCAAAGCAATAATCAATTAGCTTACCTTTTATTTCTTACAGCAACTAACCTCTGCCTTATTATTAAGAAACAAATTATTTTCAGAAGACACCTTGTAATTTTCTTTTTCTGCAGCTACTCTTTTAGATGTTCACTGTAGAATAGAGATAGAGGAAGCACTAAAACTGATTTATCATCCTTACATTCAAAATTTCAGTTTTGCCGAGTGAAGAAGTATTATGCTAGCATAATATGTTCATATGCTTGCTTTGGCTACTTGAGAAGGTATGGCAATATTTAGATTGGCATTATAAGCATGATAATGTGAATGCATGATTAAATACCCTAAATGCAAATGGATACATTCATTTGTAGAAACCTAATCTAAAGCAATAGATATAAGCTACTAACATATCTTTTGTTAATTTATGGACTGAAATGTTTAATCATTTGTCTGTTCAGCAGTCAGCGGCACCTGGCATAACCCAACATGGGTGTTGGAAAAGAGTCCATTGGCCTACTAGTGTATCAGTTCAGGCAAAGCAAAGAGCATCTCCAGTACCCTGGTGTGGTAGCATATGCTTATAATCTCAGCATATAGCAAGCCAAGGCAAAAGGATTAAGATTCAATGACAGCCTAGGCTGCAATAAAACCTGTCTCAAAACAACAACAAAAATCCCAAAGGCAACTAAACAGCGAAATCCATCCTCACCTCTCCGATTACTATCCATTCCCATGGAAATTCCTCATGAAAGAACAAAATAGGTTCACCAGCAACCAGGTGTTTTGCATGAATTTGTAAATTACAGTTAAAAGGAGAAAGTTTGGGCTTTTTAATCTCAGCCCTAACATCCCTATATATGATCAGTGGATAACTGTCAGATTACAGGACACAATCTAATCAACTATTTCACAGAGACCTACTAGTAGATAATACTTGCAATCCTTCCCATATCTGTGTGTCCTATTACTGAATGAAAGCATTATATATATCTACATACATATATATATATATACGTAACATACATAATATGTGTGCATTATTATAGAGTAAAATAATGTATTGTGTACAGATGGTTCTTGATGTATAAAAGTGTTACATCCCAATAGTCATAAATAAGATGATTTCTAAGTATATTTGAGAATACTTTCAAGTCAAAATGTATTTATTACATATAACCAACCGAACATTGAAGGTTAGTACTATGGTTCATTCACTATGCCCTATTGTTATTATCCTGAAGACGGAGCTGCAGCTAACTACCGCTGCTCAGCATCCCAGAGAGCATCACACCCTAGATCGCTGGCCCCCGGAAAAGATCAAATTCAGAATCTCAGCTGCAGTTTCTACCAAATTTGCATCACTTTCACTCATCAGAAGCTTGAAAACAATTGTGTACGTTGAGCCATCTTGAGTTGGGGAACTTCTGTGTGTGTCATGTTCTGTCTCTAAAGTGGTATTTCAGGTAAAAAAAAAAACTGAAGGAAGTAATCAACATCCCCAAGGCCATTACCAAAAGCCTTCAAATGACAATAAATTTGCTATTACATAAAAAACAAAAGCTCTCATGGCTTTTTGCTGGACAGCAGCCCTAAATGGACTTGGGTTTGCTACAACAGAAGCAGGGTCTGCTGCAGAAGAGAATGTACCAGAAGCAGTGAATAAAAGAAGAGGGTATCTGGGCCTAAGTACAATATATCTTGTTCATGAAGCAGTAAAATAAAATAAAATAAAAACAAAAGAGAAATAAGCAGATTCTCTAAGTCAACATATAATTGGATATATATATATGATTTTATGCAAGTGAAATTTTCAACTACTGAAAAGAGTTCATTTTTTCAATTAATTTTTTCAATAATCTAATTTAATTTTTTCTTATTTATTTATTTATTTATTTTTGGATCAGGTTGTGGGGCCTGAACTCTGGGCCGGGCGCTGTCCCTCAGCTCTTCAGCTCAAGGCGAGCGCTCTACCACTTGAGCCACAGCACTACTTCTGGCTTTTTTCTTTTTGCTTATGTGGTGCTGAGGAATCGAACCCAGGGCCTCATGCATGCAAGGCAAGCGCTCTACCACTGAGCCACCTTCCCAGCCCCTAGTAAGCATTTCTTTTGAAGTTCAAACCATAAGACAAGATAACTTCACAAAATGAATATCCTCCACAAACAAGCACCAAAAGTGAGAAAAAGAATATACCCAGTTCCCCCAAACAGCCTCATGCTCTGTCCAGTGACTTATAATCCTTCCTTATAGAGCTCTCCTATTTTTGCACGTCTTGGAAGCATTTTGCTGATATGCTTTTTAGTAGAAAAACTCTGAGAGTTTATATTAGTTACATTTTTGCCACTCGGTATTCAATCATAGTAATTAGAGATTTGGGGTTTCCTTAAGATATTCATTACCCAGAATATCTGTTTTTTTTCCCTTCTCACTTTAATGATCAAAACTGAAAATGCCACTTCTGAAAAGATGACTTTTTATTATAAAATCTTAAAGCAAAAGAGTAAGGGTGCTACATGCAGCGCTGAAGGGGGAATAGAAGCATCATTATTGCAACTTGAAATACATCCTGGCTGCAGCCATAAATTCATGGTGAGCTGCCTTTATGGCTAACATTTTATTATTTGATTATTATTGAGAAGAAATATAACTTCGCCTTCAGCCATGCACAATCCTTCGGGAGGATAGATATTAAATATATGAATAAGTGAGGTATGAACTTTAACATTGTAATACATTATAAATATATTTAAGGCATAAAATCTATAATAAATGGAGAGAGCCGGTACTGGGACATTTTCTATTTAAAGAGTGGCTGCTAATGCCTCATTCTGGCTTAGCCATTTACAGAGAGAGTTGTTGTTTTTCTTGTTGATCACTGAAAGAGTCCATCAATGTTCAAGTTTTTCGAAACATTGAATGCTAAGTTAATTAGAACCTGATTTTTTTAAACCAAGTTTATTGTTCTTTTCAGGACAGAAAGTAGAGAAGCAAAACTGAGTTACAAACTCACTGCTTCTTTGTATTTTCTTCCATGAATAACAGACTTTATGATAAACACACAATGATAGAGAAGTGGAAAGTAATATTAGCATGCATACTTATTTAAACAATTAGCTAGATGTAGGGCTTTATGAATAGATGGTAAATAAACATACTCTCTCTGTCTCTGTCTCTCTGTCTCTCTGTCTCTCTCTCTTTCCCCCTCTCTCCCTCCCCGCCCATCACCTATCACTCCACTTGGGAATCTTAAGTTTCTCTGCTATTCCTTGGGCCATGTTGTTCCCATGAGTATCTCCCTACTCTCTATTGTATCACCTGTTTACAGTCTTCTCTCTACATAAAGATGTAATTTCCACAAGAACTGTGATGTTATATTTCATTTTAACTGCAGAAACAGTCTCTAGAGTGTAGCTGACATATTGCAAATTGCAATATGTATTTGTTGATGGAATGATTGCTAGGAGGAACCCGCTGGGGTGAAGACCTGCCTCTGTAATACAGGATCACTGTCACCAGAGGGCAGTAGAACAGCATTAGATGCTTAATGATGGACGCTGGGAGGAGTATTCGTGAGAGAGAAGATAAATTTTCCAAATCAGAGAGTCCACAGGGAGAAAACCAGAGGTTGCAGAAGCAGCTTCTACTTTCCAATAGGACACTTTGAGACTCACTTCACTGTCTGGACCTCAGTTCCCGTGTCTTTTAATCCTTAGCACTAGATTTATTAACACTGGTTCACTTCTGGTCCTAATACTAATATTCTATGATTCTAAAACAAATACTATTCTCTTCTGCTTAAAAAAAAAAAAAAAGCATCACCTAGGCCCGGTGCCAGTGGCTCACATCTGTAATCCTAGCTACTCAGGAGGCTGAGATCTGAGGATTACAGTTCAAAACCAGCCCGGGCAGGAAACTCTGTGAGACTCTTATCTCCAATAAACCACTAGAAAACTGGAAGTTGTGCTGTAACTTAAGCAGTAGCATGCTAGCCTTGAGCTGAAGAGTGCAGGGACAGCACCCAAATCCAGAGTTCAAGCCCCATGACCACCACCAACAACAATAACAACAACAAAAGTATCACCTAGGTAAATGAAATAGAGGAAGTGAATTTTCCAAGAAGTTGTAATGGAACTACTAGGATCCAATAAAAATGACTCAGGCATTCATAGAAAGACTGTTTTGTGAAGCAAGGTATTTTAATTATCCCAACTCTGTCCTTTGAACAATGAGGAATACCTCTAAGGTTAGTAAAGTCTTTGCATATTCTGGATATCAGGCCATTGTCTGACATATAGTTGGCAAAGATCTTCTATTCTGTAGGTTGTCTTTTTAAGTTGTGAACTATGTCCTTTGATGGGTAAAAACTTCTTAATTTGATGTCATCCCATAGGTCAATTCTCTCTTTGACTTGCTGAGCCATTGGAACTTCAGACAGAAAGTTTCTACCTGTGCCAAAAAGTTCTAAGGGTTGTCCTACTTCTTCTTGTAGTAGTTTCATGGATGGAGGTCTTTAATCTATTTTAAATTGGTATTAGTACAGGGTGACAGGTAGGGAATCCCATTTCAGTTTTCTGCATGTAGACATCCAGTTTTCCAATTAGCATTTGTTGAAGAGGCTATTTTTTTTTCTTCTTCTCATCCTATGTTTTTGGATCCCTTATCAAATATTAGATGACTGTGTATCTGTGGTTTTATTTCTGTGTCTTCTGTTCCACTGGTCCTAAGACCTATTTTTGTTGTTTTGTTGGCTATTTGTTGTGTTATTTTGTTTGCCAGTACCAAGCTGTTTGTGTCATTATAGCTCTGTAGTAAAGTCTGAAGTCTGGAATTGAATTTATCTTCCTTCTCTAAAAGAAGGTGTATTTTCACAACAGGTCAGGGGAGGGCAATAATGAGTTAGCTCTGGCTCTCTAGTTCATGGACAATTTCTAAAACACAGAATGATCTTCAAATAACTTTTGTTGTAACTGCCCTTCATAAAATTCACTCGATTTTGTTGGTCTGAAGGAAATAAAGTATCATTAAGCATTTGTGAAGACTACTTTAGACATTTTGTTAACATACATCTCAGAATTAAAAATTCTATGTTGTCATTCAATATCAAACTTGCCATAGGCAAGCAAAATAATTTTATCAAGATCAGGCACATAAATAATTTTAACTAAAGTTATTTTCAGATGATTAAATTCATTCATTTCTATTTTAGGATAATATTTTTTAACTTTGACATTTGGTTTATTTAAGAGTGTTTAATCATTATTTCATATCTTACAAAATTTTATTTTCCCATCGGGGGAAAAAATGAGGACATGAGCAAACACACAGTTATATTTCTTAGAACTGGTTATTATTGTTTAAAAAAATCAACTTAAGTTTTCATTTCTCTGACCTGATTCTATTGTTGAATGTGGGTCTCTCTGGTGGGAAACAAGGAAGGAGATATATTCTTGCATCAGAACAGCACTAAATAAACACACTTCATTTTCTAATTTTATGACAATACTAGACAGTATTTCTGAAATGAATTTAATGATCCGAGTAATTTCCTGACTATTATTACAATAAATTCTCCCTTTTCATTGCGGCGAGCGCCTTCTCGGCCAGCGAGGAAGAACGACCACCACACCAGGAGTCTTCTCAGATCACACTTTATTGGAGAGCTTTTGAGTTGATAGGAGACCTTGAGCGAGAGGCCCCAAACACGAAAATGTGGCCGCTTATATATGGAATAGGAACACGGGTCGTTCTATCATTGGTCGTCTGCCTTTCACCGTCACCAGGTGCCACGGGATTGGCTAAGGGCTCTAAATGGCTTGCACATGCGCAAAGCTCAGGACCCACAGTCCCACCAAGCACTGCCTAATATGGAGTTGTTTACCTCAAAGCTGCAAGGAAGTGGGCGCCATCTTGTAATGGCGTTTGCCCTGGCTCCCTGCATTTCATAATTAGCTTTATAGTGCTAGGGAATGAATCCAGACTTCCACCATTAAGCTACATGCTCAGCCTCAGGTTGCATTTCTGCAATACCTGTTACATTGTGTTTTCCTTAGCCGGAATGTTGCAGAACCGAAGTGTATTATAGTTTGAATATTTTTTTAGGATTTGGAACTATGTGCATGCAAATAACAAAGTATTTTGTGGAAGAAAATAACCCAAGTCTAAACATAAAATTCATTTCTATTTCATAAACGCATGGACTGAAGGTGATTTTGTGTGACATTTTTGTGTGGTTGCATTTTGACCAAGACCTTTCTTGTGAGACCAAGTATGGAATTTCCCCTTTGTAGTGTGATATAAGTCTTCTGAAACTTTTGAATTATGGAGCTTTTTTTTTTTTGCATTTATGATAGTCCTGGAACTTGAACTCAGTTCAAGCTTTTCTTTGTTATCAAAACTGTCCGTATCTTCTAATTTATGTTTCATAGTCTGTCTTCCCTATTTATGCCTTTCACATAGCAGAAGCTCAGTGAATGTTTGTAAATGAATACTAAACTGTTGCTTAGGAGCTCTAAGGACACAAGAATCTCATGGGCATCTTCATATATCTAGTACTGAGCACATAGAAGCATGGAGCATGCAAAGCTAATAAATGTTTCATGAATAAAACATTGGCTAATTTATTTTCCTTACAGGGTACCATAGTAAACAAAACAACTTTCATGCTCTCTTGAAAACAGTCTAGCAAGAGAACAGAGGTAATCGACCCACATGCATGAATAATTAAGTAATTAAAATATCAGACAGGGATAAGTGTGCTGAGATCCCCACAGAATGTCAGCAGAGCCTGCTCTGAGTAACTGATAACCAAGCTCATTGTTGAAAACACTGGACTCTAAGGAGCACAGTTCTAGTCCCTTGCTGGTTCCCACACCAGGAAATGACTCATGCAAAATACCTGCATATGGATTTGGTAGGTTCCTAAGGTCAGCAAGCCAGAGGAATGGCAGAAAGAACACATAGCCAATCACTCCCCATGCAATGAACATTGGAGAAAAGTAGATTGAAAAGATTGACACAGGAATTCCATGACAAAATTTTCCTCATAACATGGTGGTGGTTTGTTCATTTAAGTATCAGAATATCAAACTGCAAATCTATTGAAAGAAAAGAGACAACATGCTTGCTGTTTATTAAAGTATTACTTGGCAAACACTTATTAAATGGCTTCTAGAGTCAGGCATTGTTGATGCTGGACATAACAAGGAACAAAACAAAAAAGAAAACAAGAAAAAAAAATCTCTGTCCTTATAGGACTTATATGTATTGATGGAGTCGAGATCACCAAATAAAAAATAAAAAGTAATGAAGATAACTACATGAAAGACAAAATTCTCTCAAATGACAAATTCTATACCAAAAAAGTCCTCAAATAACTGGATAGTAGGATTCTTTCCCAGGACCTTATACCAAAAAATTTGTAAGGCCAACACAGGACAGACATTCGAAGTTCACTTATGTCACTGAAATGGTGGAACCCTTTTCTATGGGATGGTACCTGTATTGTCTAATTTTTCTACAGTGAGAATGTTATTTGATTTATATAATCAAATCTATTTAATTAATAGTGTAATACATAAGGACATTCTTAGTAAATTTCAGGCATTAATGAAAAAGCTAAAACTTCACTTGTGCTGTGACTCAGCTTTGTGAAGAGCAAGGATTTACAGCCCATGATTTAGTCCTTTTGCTTCGTAACTGGAACTTTTCTCAGAAACAGCCATCTATCTTCCCAGTAATGTAAGTGTGCTTTATTGTTTTTACCATAGACGCTTCCTCCACTTGTTTTATGAGAAAAAATAATTATTAGTGGGATACCATTGTTAGTTCCTTGTGGTCCAGGAGGTAAGCTAATAACTCTATTGTAGATAGGCATGTGGAAATGTTTATAGGGTTTGATCAACCTGAAATGACCTAATTGTTCAGAAATTAGTAGATCTCAGAAGAATAAGTCTCTTGATTTCTAAAATCTCCCTGACTACAGGTATAAATTCACAGCTGTTACTTGCCTTAAAAACCAATTGTGGAAACGAGTCACCAAAACATTAAAATGGCTTCAGCAAAGCATGGTCTAATCTACAATACCATTGTTGTGGAATTCAGATAACAGCAACTGTAAAACCATGGTGCTCCGTTTATTTTCAGATAAGAGTCCCCTTCCCCCCCCCGCCCCCCCATCAATACATGACCGTGACAGGAAATGCAGGGGAAGTAGAATGGAGGAGTTGCCTGTCTGGCACCATCTCGGCCACATGGTGGGCGGCAGTGGACCAGCATCTTGTCTTCATGGTAGGGGAAGGTAAAGCCTCCACCTCCCAGGTGTTGGGTTGCCTAAATCCCTGAAGGCAGGGATGGGCTTTTGGTTGATAGGTTACTAAACCTGTCAGTCCAGTGCCTGGGCCTGGGAGTTTCTTGTGACCCTGCCCTCTGACCTGTCCTTATATAGATCCGGACCAGCTCAGGAACCAGGAAACCATGCCACATTTCTCTGTGTGGTGGGCCTGTCTCCTGACACCTGGCTCTTCTCCAGTCAACATGGCATCCCAATTCAGCTCTCCAGTGGAGCTGAATTTGTTTGTTGGCATTGGTTTTGTTCTTTCTTTCCTCTCTAGCCTTTATGGCTCAGTTTCCTGACAGTTTTCAGTGAATTTGCTGGCTGCTGGTCTTGAAGACAGGAGTCCACCATGCAGTCCCCAGTCTTTTAATAAAGACTCCAAGATTCAACCTCTCCAAATGTGGTTTCTCTGTTTTCTCACCTTAAAACAAGCTTCTCATTCTTAAAAGTACATAACCTGCTGTAAGCCATGTAATAGAAAGCTTGTGGGGAGAATATCCCAATCATTAAGAAAATTGATAGAAACTTTTCAATAACTGTGAGTAAACTCCATGCCCTGCCCCCAACACACAACAGACAACCTGTTTGTTGTTCTTGTTGTTTTGTTTGGTGTGTGTGTGTTTGTAATGTTCATGCAAATGGATATTTCTAGGGAAAAATGAATAAACAATTGAAAATTTGGGAAGAAGTTGAAGGCAAGTAGGGGAAATCAAACATGAAAACAAATAAAGCTGACATACTAGATCCAAGTTTGAGTAAAATAGATATTGTTTCTTGCCCAGGATTTTTCTTTTTTCTTTACTCTCTTTTAGGATTACCAATTTTCCATTTTTTACAAAGATTTGTTGTGGCGAATGCTATTTCGTGATTCTCTGTGAAGGCAGGATTATCCTATCACTTTCCCTGGCTTCCTTCTCTTTGCTTGAAAGAAAGAACAGAGAAAAAGAAACCATGAAAAAAAAATAAAAAAGGAGAGTCTGAAGGAGAGTGAGTTTGGCGCTGGGCAGTCACCATGGTGCGATGATGATGTAAGGAGCCCGGCTGCGCTGAGTGGCTGCCCCTGAACTGGCCATGTTCTATTCACATGCACTGCAGCAATCAGCTTACCACTGAATCACATCTGAGCACAAGCTGTGGTCACAAAGGCGGTATTCAAAAGCAGACAAAGCATCTCCGAAGCAAGAAAGAAAGGAGCCTCTGACCTGGCTTGGGGGGGAAGAAGGCTCCCAGCTTTGCTAGCCAAGTCTGGGCGATCAGACTGCAAAGGGGGCGTGGCTGCTGGACTTTATCTGAACTTCACACTTCTAAGACTCTGCCCAGCTGAGAGCAGAATAGGAAAGTGTCATCACAAAGAACCCAGAACAGGAAGGGAAAAGTAGGAGTCGCAGGTGGCCAAATGCTGAATTCCTGGCTGTGCCCTGGAGAATCAAACTCTGAAGCCAGCCTGGACAGAAAAGTCCACAAGACTCTATCTAAATTAGCCAGAAAAATTCTGAACTGGAGGCATGGCTTAAGGGATAAGCGCCAATGATAGCAAGAAAGTTGAGCAATAATTTGAGGCTGTGAGGTCAAGCCCTTAGATTGATAAATAGATAGATAGATAGATAGATAGATAGATAGATAGATAGATAGATAGAACCAGACAGATAGGAGCTATCTTGGGGGACCTCTACTATGCTATAATAGGTAATAGTTTATCTTCAAATAGCAATCAGCATGTTCACCAAATATCAAAACATCTCTCCACCATTGAGGAATTGAAGAAAGGGTGAGATTTCTCTAGAAAACCTTTACTGCTTCTGCAGAAAGAACTGCAAGTTTCAAAGCAGAGAGAGCAAAGACCAAACAATGGGGGTCAATTGTGTCATTTGCTGTGACATCTGATAGAGAAATTGATGGTATTGTGGAGTTTCTTTTCTTTTAAATTAGTGCACATAGTGTATCACATTGCCAGGATAAGACAATGTCAGCATTTAACTTATCTCCTTTTAACTTTTCATGGTTATTAGTTCTGAGAAATAGTATTTAAATAGATAATAGGTAGATAAAACTAATTCTAGTATAGAACTACCAATCCATTTCTTTAATTCCTTCAGATTAATTGCTAAACTCCATAGTGCTATATCACCAACATATATTTAATGGTCTACCAGTACATTGATTCAAAAAAATTTAGACTTGTCTTGTGAAATTGTTTGCTTTCCACTTACCCGAGGTATTTGCTTTGAGAAGGTTATAATTGTTTCATTCTTTAAAATGACTCATGAAAGTTGATTGTAGGACCTCCTGTTTGCCAGACTGGTACTCTACCACTTGAGCCATGGTGCCAACCCGTGCCTGGATTTTGGAAGTGTTGGAAATGGAGCCTAGGAACTCATGCATGAGGTTTAACACAGAGCTACACTTTAACCCCACCAAGTCTTCTAACAAATGTCACAGGAAGATTTTGTTGTTGACTATTCTCCTTGCCAAGGAGTTTCTTCATTTGAATAAAAGCCATATGTCTAAGTCTTTCGTCATCTAAATATAACACCTCAAACCACTCTATAGTTACAACTTTAAGATGTCTCTAGAGAAATGCAAATAAATGGAAGCATGCATGTAGTAACCTTGCTAGTAATGAAGATAGAGTTGGAGGGTTTAAGTGTGACTTAAAACTTCGTGTTGAAAAGTGTAACAACAATAATCTTTCTCACTAAACAATATCTTTCTTTGGGTGATAATGACAATAAAAGCAAGAAGCACAGAAATCAATAAGCCTTTGGTCATTGTTCTTATGAAAATAACAATACTTGGGTAACTTATTTTATTATTCATAATATTGAAAGTAATAAAGTTTATTAATTTTGCAAAAAAAATAGGTAATCACATTGACATGAACAAAGGTAAGCCTTATGTTTCTTTTTTTTTTTTCTTTTTTTTTTGATCTGGTTGTGGGGCCTGAACTCGGCCTGGGCACTGTCCCTCAGCTCTTTAGCTCAAGGTTACTGCTCTACCTCTTGAGCCATGGCGCCATTTCCAGCTTTTTTCTTTTTGCTTATGTGGTGCTGAGGAATCAAACCCATGGCCTCAGGCATGCAAGGCAAGCACTCTATCACTGAGCCACCTTCCCAGCCCCAGCCTTATGTTTCTTTCTCCTCCAATCCTGTAAGGTAAGCTTGGAGAAGCAGTCCCCTTTTCTTTAAAAAATTATAGCTTAATGTCACATACTTTATGGATACTCATTTCTAAAGAAACAAAAGAAATATTTTTATATGAATTGCTCCTGTGCAGGCAATAGAATACATTAAAGAGATGTTGAAAAGTCATGGAACCCATGCTAAGCAAGGTTATCAGTTTGAAAAGCTCAGACAGAAAGAGGCTATGGGAAATGAAAAAGAATGATTCATGCAGGTCTTGAATTTGGCCTTTTGGAAGAACACATTTAGTTCACCCTGTGTTTATAGCTTCTAATCCCTATCACCCGTAATGAAAGCCCATAATGAAAGCGGATGACCTCACAATATGCCCCTTGGAAGAGTGATCCATCTAATTTCCATTGTTTACTGCATTACAAGAGGTTGCCATGGTACAGCATTACAAGCAATGCTGAAAATGAGGAGTGTGAATGGAAAACTCATAAAGAAACTGTGTGAAGTGCAGTGGTTCCTTGCTTTATAGCCACAAAACAGTGTGCCCAGTGTAGCAAGGGATCAGAAATACCTTCAAAGGATTGATTAAGTTTCATCTTATGTGAGCTTTCATAAATGATTTAGAGCAATTAAGAAATAGCCCACAACAGTCAAGCAAAAACTATGGCCTTTAGACACAGTGCTATTGTGAAGGAGCAAAAACCAATCTTAAACTTTTTGTCCCTATTTCCAAGCCAGACTGAAGAACAAGTGACCATTGTCATTGTAATTATTTGTGTTTAACTCTTTATTTTATTTTTTTTCAGTGTTCAAGCTTTTCTTAAATTAACCTTTGTGCATTTTACTCTGACATTTTGTTGTTTTAAGGCATGTAATTTATGTATCTATATACATGGATATAGCTACATCTATGTCATGTATATTTGCTAGTTTTACCACATTCAATAAATGACTATTAATGCAACATTACATAACACAACTTATGTTCAGTTTTCACCAGTTGTTTCAGTAACATCCTGTATGGATATAAAATGGATTTTTTCATCTTTCTTTTTCTTGAGTAATTATTGATGTTTTTGTAGAAGAAAAGAAGATGGAAAGGAAGAAAGGAAGATGGAAAGGAAAGAAGGAAGGAAGGAGGGAGGAAAGAAAGGAGGAATTGAGGGAGGGAGGGAGGAAATGTATGCTTCCTCATAGGACTAGGAGTTATCACAAGGGTGTTGGTAACAGGTATTCTACACAGGCATTTTCCAACAGGGCAGAGGCCAGTACTCACTGAATAAACATATTTTGAAACAGGCAAGCTTAGCAAAAATCTACTGCCTGATTCAATTGTAGAAATATAATTGCATTTGTTTTAGCAGAACAGTTTTTTAATCCATTACTTTGTGAGTGTAAGGAATTGTATGTGAGTAGGAAAAGTGCTGAAGAGTACAAACTTGAGCAGTACTGTGAAGCTGTTCTCAGCCTGAAGTCAGAGAATTGAGTGTGAGTTTCAGCTCTAATTAGGTATTTTCCTTGGGCAGTTCACTTACTCTTTCTGGGCCAACTCTGTCTAGCAATAACAGATCACATAGAATAAAATGCTTCTAAATTATTGATGTTCTAAAGGAATTGTTTTGAAAATCCACCTAAGTGATACACACAATTTTGGACTATTTTGTTTACAGTTTGAATTTCCCTAGTGGATGAAGATTCCTAACATCTCTAATCTATGCACATTAAATTAGATTCAACTAATAATGACCTTAATATTTAAAATTAACATATCAAACCTGCTCTAGGCTGGACTTCAGTGTTAAATTACATCTCTATTAGTACTTCTTTTTTTGGGGGGGGTGGGGGGTGTCTGGTCATGGGGCCTGAACGCTGAGCCTGGGCTCTGTCCCTCAGCATTTCAGCTCAAGGATAGTGCTCTACCACTTGAGCCACAGCGCCACTTACAGCTTTTTTTTCTTTTTGCTTATGTGGTGCTGAGGAATCGAACCCAGGGCTTCATGCATGCAAGGCAAGCACTCTACCACTGAGCCATCTTTCCAGCCCCCTCTATTAAGTGCTTCTTACTGCTACCCTGTATTCACAAAATAAAACCGAAAAGACAAGAAAAATGTAAGCAACATAAAGACAGAGATAGTCTTTTTTTGTATCCTCACTGCCAAAACACTTAGTGTATAGGGTGAGTTCTTTAATAAGCATTTGAGGAAAGAATAAACAAACCAGGCACCAGAGGTCCATGCCTGTTATACTAGCTACCCAGGAGGCTAAGATCTGAGGACCACAGTCCAGAGGCAGCCCAGACAAGAAAGTCCATAAGACTCCTATCTCTGATTAACTACTAAAAAGCCAGAAGTGGCCCTGTGACTCACGTGGTAGAGTACTAGACTTTAGCTAAAAAATTTAGGGACATATACTAGTTATTGCAGATAAGGGAAGCCATGGGACCTATGTTTCTTTGAGTCTGGCTTACTCCACTTAATATACTTTTTTCCAAGTCTTTCCATTTCCTAACAAATGCTGTGGTGTCATTCTTTCTGATGGAGGCAATTCCATTGTACAAGATAGTATGTTAAAAACAAACTTTACAACTTTGCGGGTGGGGGGGGGGAGGGTGGGCGAGAGGAGGGAGGAATTAGGGAGGTGGAGAGGAAAAGGATGGTAGGGGAAAAATAAAGGAAGGTGTAACAATGCTCAATAGGAAATGGACTCATTACCTTGCTCATGTAACTGTAACCCCTCTGTACAGTATCTTTTTTTTTTTTTTTTTTGCCAGTCATGGGGCCTGAACTCTGGGCCTGGGCACTGTCCCTCAGCTCTTCAGCTCAAGAATAGCGCTCTACCGCTTGAGCCACAGTGCCACTTCCAGCCTTTTCTGCTTATGTGGTGCTGAGGAATCAAAATCAGGACCTCATGCATGCAAGGCAAGCACTCTACCACTGAGCCACTTTCCCAGTCCCTCAGTACAGTATCTTTACAATAAAAATATATATTAAGAAAAAAATAGTACCAGGCGCTCAATTCAAGCCTCAGGACCAGCACTAGAAAAAAAAAGAATAAGCAAGTTAATTAATTCCAGGGGTTATCCTACAGTTGGAATCTGCCAAACATTTCAATGGCTAGTGGATAGAAAGGTAACTACAGGCCCTTGACCAATATATTATCAAGCAAAGATGTTCTGCCATGAAAGAAGAAAAGTAGTCACCCTTACCTCACACCTCTGCAACCAACAAGAAGCACAAAGCATATGTCAACATGTACCTTTCTTTAGTTCCTACAGTGACCTGGGTGTTCTCTTCCATGGGCACTCAGTCTTGTCTACAATGAAGCAAGGGACTAAAACTCTAGGAAATATCTTGAAGCAACATTTGTATAACTCTAGGGAATACAATCCCCACAAGTAAAATTCTACACACGTATGCAGACAAATGAACACAGTTGGGGAATCCTGGGTTCCCACAATTTGCATGGCTTAGTATCTCTGACAAACAATTAGAAGGGACAAAGTAAGATGGAAGTTCAAGTCCTTGAGCAGTCTGGCTGCAATGAAATTCCACATATTGAGGTGGGCCAGCTTGCTTACTGTCAAGAGTTCAAGTCTAAGATAAGGTCAGTGTGAGTAACAATCGGGGAGCTATTACTCTGTGTTAATTAGCATCTTGGATCTCAGAAATGTTTTTGTTTTAGCTTTTCTTTCTGTTAAATAAAATCAATTATCTGTAGATTAGCACATGGTTTGGGGAAACTTTCAATGATGAAATTTAAAATATATAAAGTATGACGATACTAAAATACATATATGCATTTTTTTGGAAACTTGTATTCTTCACACACATGAACAAAATAAAAGGCCCATGGATGGCCATACTTAGTGATGATGTCTTAGACTATATTATGAACCCATCTTCCCTCCTGAAACCTTTGGGCAGAACTCTACTGAGCTAAATCAGAGTCTAAATTCAGTGCGTCCTTGTATACACTAACTGAAATATTCTCCTGTATTTTAACCCAGGAGCTATCAGAAGATGTTTGAGAAATAATGTGGGAACTCACCCCTTCCTTTTCCACAAAAGAGTTATTGAACATATGATTAACAAATGCATTATAACCTATAAACAACTAAACCCCAATGTAACATTCTGTGGCCTACCACGCCCAATTGGAGAAGACTGATGGCATGTTAAAGGTGGTCTAATCATGGGGGTCCTACTTTGGTTCTAATGCATAAAGATTCAGAATGTAAGATATGGGGCTTTTTTTCTGATAGAGAAAACATACCTATTATATATATTTGACAGATGTAATTTTTAACTTTTTAAAAATTTGTCCAAATTTTTAAATATCCTAACATTATAAAATTATGATCAGTCCTTGTCAAATAAAGAACAATTACAAACCACATAGATTTCAGTTCAAGATTATAGCTAGATGTGGAAGGAAAAAGTGATTAATGGATTTTCAGGTGAACAGAGAGATTCCCTCAGGCTGTTGCTATGGTGCTTTGACATCTCTTGGCAGCAATCTCAGAGCTTAACAGGAAAGAAGATAAATGAGAACTCCAGCAGAATGTTCTACAGAACACTGCTCATTGTTTCAAGTACCACTCCATGGTGGTCTGAATGATCTCAGAATAAATGCTTGCAAGGCACATCCACAAAAGGGATTTTTTTAAGCATTCGACAGGGCCCTCAATAATAATCAGCAGAATAATAAAATCTGTCAGAGAGAATCAGAGAATACTTTTCCCCCCCTGAATGTTGATAACCATCTCCATGTTTATGTAATTATACTGTTGAGACAAAGCAGTTTAATAACTTTGGATCATTCTTTCAAAATATTTAAGACTTACGTGGGCATTATCGTAACATAGCTATTACTCACTGGCAATAGTTCTGATGCTTTTGTTTTCTGGGATGACAATCACAGCTAGTTCTCTGAGAAGCAAAGCCATTGTAATGAAAGTGTGTAGTGTGGCTTAAAATGCCATCCATGTTTCTTCTAGGTCATACACACACACACACACACACACACACACACACACACACACACACACAGTGCATGACTCCTTTGGAACAGAGATTTTTATCTAGTTTGCTCATAGTTATAGCACTAATATGCAGTCCTCATGGAATTTGGATGTATTTGTGGGAAAAAGAATGTCAGGTAAGATACAATTCCTCCTCCCATCTCCTCCTGATAAACTCCAAGTCACTCAGCCCTCCTTATTACCACATGTCTGCATGCCTATGTTTCCTTATTGCTCAACATCCTCATCTGTTTTCTCATTTCCTTTTTTCCAGACCACCAATGTCACAATCCACCTCTGTCTAAATGAGCATGAGGGTCACTAGGATGGCTGATTCAAATAGTGTGAAAAAGTTCTAAAGTTCAGTATTGACTCAGCCAATCATTTCTACTTTGTCTGTAATCTCTCTTGTTCACTGGTAAGTTTTGTCTACAAGCATCAAGTAATTGAGAAAGACATATTTGAAAATATAATTGCACTCATTTAACACTATAATAAAGCTTGCTGTCAGTAGGACATGGTGGTGTACACCACATAAACTCAAGTTCAAGTTCAAGGTAGCTGAAAGCCATAGAAGGTATCTTTGGTCTAATAATGGGACTTAGTGGTAGAGTGCTTGCCTAGCACGCATGAGGCCCTGGGTTTGGTTCCTCAGTATCATATAAACAACAACAAAAGATAATAATTTTTTTTAAAAAAGCTATCTTTAAAAAAAATGCTTATACAGTGAAAACAGGGGTTATACCGTGCAGGAGGGACAAAAAAATGCGTATTTCTCAACATCTATGGAGTGCTTACTTCTAAGTTGCCTGTGTTTGGCAATAGGGTCTCTAAGGAGGTAAATAAAGGACCTTGTACTTGTTAGGCAGGTACTCTACCACCTGAGCTACAACTCCAGCTTTTATGGCTTCCATTAGCTTTTGAAACAGGTCTTGCAGTTTGCCAGGCTTTCCTGGTCTACCATCTTCCCATTTAGACTTTCTCATATAGCTGATATGACAGGCATACATCAAGCCCCCAGCTTTATATTAGTTCATATAGGGTGTCATGAACTTTTTGCTCAGGCTAACTTTGAACTTCAATCCTAGAGTCTCATCCATCCATCCATAAAGCTACGATGACAGGTGTGAACCACTATGCCTGACCAAAAATATAGTTTTCAAAAGCTGGAAATTGTATATGTGGTAATATATAGATGAATTTTATGGATGCACTATATACTTGATTTTCTTTGATACAAGCTTTACTAAACAGCCTACGTTAGCTTGAATTTTCAGTTCTTCTGCCTCAGTTTCTCCAGTGCTAGGATAATAGTAATTAGTATCAGCATGACTAATTGATTATATAATATTGAATACATATTAAATACCCAATAAAGGAGGAAACAAGAGCAATATATAGCAATGAGACAGTTAAATCTTCCTTCTTATTTCTTTCCAAATAACTCTTTCATTTGCCAACTTTCAGTCATTCTATATTTATATTTATTTTACCAAAACATTTCTTTTTTGCCCCTGTCCTATATTTCTAAGGAACAAATTTTATTTTTCCATTTAAAAATTTAACTTGACTATTTAGTGTATACTGTATTTATCTTTATATCAGCCAAATGCTTGTGATATTTACTCATATTAATTTTAACTTCTGTATAATATTCCATATTGGAACTAAACTATCCATTCTGTTTTCAGGTTGGGTTCAGGTTGTTATTATGTTCATTTTAGTTTTGGTAATCTATTAGAGAAAAGAGTCTGTCTTAAGAACTTTCCTGACTAGTTGGCTTTGAACCACAATCCTCAGATCTCAGCCTCCTAAGTAGCTACGATTAGAGACATGAGACACCAGCACCCAACTTGAGGGTTTATTTTTCAATATACCTTTAGAAATAAAGCACTTATTAAGTTAAGCAATTCAGAATTTCATCTTCAGTTTGGCATCACAGAAATGGCCCACTGTAGCTATTTGTACTTACTCAGTTCTTGTGGAACTTCCAGCTATCTACCAGTTAGAGGAAGCTGAATGTATTACCTTCTTTTCCACAATTACCATAACCAGAAGTCGCCTAGCTTTATTTCAGCAAGAAGATCCAGAGGCTGTGACATTACCAGTTCAATGATATTCCAGCTTTCAATTTGTGACATAAAACTCGCTCAAAGCAGATGTGACAAGTTTTACCACAAACTGATTTATCTGGTTTATCTATGCTGTTTGTAATAATACAACTTGTGATATTCTCATCCTTAGAAGTTAACAGTGCTAAATACTCATGGAATGAAGAAGCCTGCTAGTGCATGTCCTGAGATGTTTCCTAGGCTTCAAGAGACCTAGGACCTTTCCCAAGATGGCACCATGCATGGAAATAATTCAGCCATTATTTACACATGAGATGTAAACACATGAGCCACAATTTACACATGAGGTTTTAACAAGAATGAAATATAACACTGAAAATTACCATGTCAAAAAAAATCTTCAGCTGGGTACTGGTGGCTCACGCCTCTAATCCTAGCTACTCAGGAGCCTAAGATCTGAGGATCACGGTTCAAAGCCATCCCAAACAGGAAAGTCTGAGAGACTCTTATCTCCAATTAACCATCAGAAAAAATGGAAGTGGCATTGTGGTTCAAGAGGTAGAGCACTTGCCTTGAGCTGAAGAGCTCAGGGACAGCACTCCCAGACCCACAGTTCAAGCCCCACGACTGACAAAAAAAAAAAAAAAAAAAAAAAAAAAACCCTTCTCAGGGCTGGGAAGGTGGCTCAGTAGTAGAGTGTGCTTGCATAACATGCATGAAACCCTGGGTATGATTCCTCAGTACCACATAACCAGAAAAAGCCAGAAGTGGCACTGTGGCTCAAGTGTTAAGAGTGCTAGCCTTGTGCAAAAGAAGCTCAGGAACAGTGCCCAGGCTCTAAGTTCAGTTCCAGGACTTGCAAACAACAACAACAACAACAACCACACTCCTCACACTCAGAGGAAGTCATTTGCTTTATTGTAAAAATGACAATTTCAACAAAGGTATAAATTGTATATAATTATTCAATTTTAAAAATGAGATACATGTATCCAAACAACATCCCACTCATGGGAACTTTAAATATGTTTGAGGTAATACGAATTTAGAATGTTATAAATGCCTACATTTGGATATTACAAGAAAGAAAGCAGACAATAATTTTGTTTCCTGACTTAGTAATTTGCAAAGATTGACATAACAATTCTGTCCAACTGATCTCAGAAAGCAGGTAATGTTATGTTTTTTATGAACACAGAGTGGGAAATCCTAGTGATTGTACTTTCCATAATATTGTTTGAGGCAATCTACATAGGAAATATGATCAAGATTCATAATTGCACAAATTTGCAAGGCCTTGCAATGCTTATCACAAATTGCACTGCTGTCAAAACTCACAAAATAATAATTGTAGTATTTTATGAACTCCTTACTATCTAGCATTGAAAACTGTTTAGCTAATCCATACAAACTATGTGGCTGTGCATCCTTGACATTATAGGTCTTCGTCAGGATATATTCAAGCTTCCAGTTGGACTCTCCCTTGAGATTTGCTTCTGTCAAGTTCAAATAGTACTGCAATATATCCTACGGTTAAAAACAACACAAAGCCTGGTTCATTTTTTGGCACATAAAACATTGCCATTGCACCATTTGAAGCATACCTACTGATATCTATGTTATAGTCTTATTGTTGAAATTGATTTTAAAGAAAAATAAGGCAGATAATAAATCAATGTCACTTGAGATGATTTTAGAAGTAATGATCTTTGAGCTCAAGGTTCATGCTTGCAAAGCAGAAGCTCTATTTTTTAATATGGTTTTTATTGTAAAAATAGTATACAGAGAGGTTACAGTTACATGAATAAGGTAATGAGTACATTTCCTATTGAGCATTGTTACCTCCTCCTTTGTTTTTCCCCTACCATCCCTTCTCCCCACCTCCTCAACGCCTCCCTCCCCTCTCCTAAGTTGTAAAGTTTGTTTTCAACATAGTGTCTTGTACATTTCATTGTTACAATGGGGTCAAGCTCTATTGTTTGAGCCATGTCTCTAGTCTTGATGCTTCGCTGTTTTTGAATAAGGTTTAACTTTTTGCAATGGTCATCCTGGATAGTAATCTTCCTATTTAGACTTTCCTACTATAGTTGGGATGACATGTATGCTTAGCTATAATCAAATTTTCCTATTGACATGAGTGGATCTGAATTTTTTTGCCAGGTTGGCTTCAAACCATGTTCTTCCCAATCTCTCTGTCTCACACACACACACACACAGGAGATACATATATATTTGATATATATAGATATACATGATAGATACATATTTCATTATGATATAGATATTATATATTATATAATTATACTTAATATATAAAATAATATCTATTGAAATAATATCTATTTTATATTTAAGTATAATTATATAATATATAATATCTATATCAATACACAAAATATATATCTAAATCAAATATGTATGTATATATATTATATATATATGGTTTAGATTTAAAAGTAGGTAATGAATAGTTGTAAAAGAATTCCTTTGATAACCCTGCTTTCACTGTATTTGATGTCGGTATAATTTGTGGAGGGGAAGGGAAAAAACAAATTGTTTAACTAGGAATACAGGTGGACCCATTGCAACAATAAGATGTACAAGTCATTATGTCAAAAACGAACTTTACAACTTTGGTGCGGGGAGGGGGGAGGGGGGGCAGGGAGGATTGGGTGGGGGGACGGGGAGAGTATGGGAAGGGATGGGAAGGGGAAACAAAGAGGAGGCAACAATGCTTGATAAGAAATGTACTCATTATCTTGCCCATGTAATTGTAACTCCTCTGTACAGTATTCTCCAATTAAAAAAAAAAAAGAATTCCTTTGGACTAGTTTATCGATGGTTTTATACTCCACTTAATTGAATGTGTATAGGTGGAACCATTGGGAGGATGGTGGTTCAAGGCCAGCCTGAACAAAAAGTTAGCAATGCCCCATTTCAATGAATCTGACACTACTTCAAGCATCACACATGTGGGTGCAGTATCTCTGAAATTCCAGCTATTCAACAAGGTAAAAAGACCATGGTTGAGGTCAATCATTACCCCTTCACCCAAAAAAAGGAAAATAAGACCTTATCTGAAAAAAAAAAGTAAAAAGGCATGGCTTAATTGCTCAAATGAGAGCATGCTTGCCTAGTAAGAGCAAGGCCCCAAGTTCAAATCCCAGTACAGACAAAATATATTATTCTTACTAACATTTATCTGGCACTTAGTTATATAAGTTAAGCCTTACACAATTTTGTGCTTTGCACAAATTCTTCAAGGTATCCTCACAGCTACTCAAATAATTCAATAATACTTTGATTTCCACTGTAAGGAAGAAGGAAATAGTTATGTTTTTAAGAAGAAATGTTAACATTCCTTAGGGGAAAAATATGTATCAAAGTCCACAAATAAGATTCTATCTAATGAATATTTCGTCTCAGTAATATGAAATCCTTAGAAGGGCAGAAACAGCCTCCCTTGGTTTTCCCCCATCTATCCACACTGAGAAAATGCTGTCAGACTTTAGACACCAAGAGACTTCAACAAAAACAACAGCTCACATGGCTGTGCGAAAGTAATGAAAGCTGAGAAAACTTGCATAAATATAGATATAACTCAGAAATGGTACCCACTTACCAGTAGTGTATAATTGCCAGGCTCATACTGAAATAATCGGACACCAGGATTGTTGGTCTCTTTTTGTGAAAGTCCTTTCACTGGTGTAACAGCAGGAGCCACAAAACCAGAATTTATTGGACTTCCTGGATGAAACATATATAGATACACATTGTTCCATCAGATGAATTAAAGAACAGTAAAATTACGAACATATTCCAGATTGAGAGAGTCACAAAAATAATAGCCAAATGCTATGTGATTACTGATGGATCCTGACTTCAAACTGTTTAGAGACACATTAAAAACCAGGAGAAGTTTTCATAACAATATCAAAAATTACTGTTGGTTTTAAGCACATAAGTTAATGTCATTGTGGTTATATAAATTATATTACTAGTGATGAATACTGAATTATGCAGGGCTAAAATAGATTGGATATTTAAAATAACTTTATTTGTTTTTTGGGTCCGGTTGTGGGGCCTGAACTTTGGGCCTGGGTGCTGTCCCTCAGCTCTTCAGTTCAAGGCTAGTGCTCTACCACTTGAGCCACAGCGCCACTTCTGGCTTTTTTCTTTTTGCTTATGTGGTGCTGAGGAATCGAACCCAGGGCCTCAGGCATGCAAGGCACGCGCTCTACCACTGAGCCATCTTCCCAGCCCCTGAAATAACATTTAAATACTTTGAGCAGACATATACATAGATACACACAAATATATGTTCCTATATATACACATACATGTAATAGGTAAATGTGAGAAAATCATGATATATTTTGAATATGAATGACAAATAATAGGGGTTGTTGTATCATTCTCTCTGCTTTTCTTTGAAACTTTTCATAAAGCAAGAAAAATGCAAGTCTATCATAGACACAGAGAACTACAAATAAAAATCTGTGGTTTATCATAAATACAGACACAAAGAACTACAAATAAAAATCTTTGGTCTGTCCTATACCCTAAAACATTAAGAATCTTGATAAGAATTCGACAAAATGCTCACCTTATTTTACATTTCTCCTATGAAGAAACATTTTTTTTCCAAGCTAAAAAGATCAAATGCTAAAGCGTAGCCATTTTTAAACCAAGCCAATTCATTCTAGATAAGAGGTAACCATTCAAAAGAGTGCCCCAGTTACTGAAGAAAATGCACATGGGTTCCTAACCTGTCTACTTTAAACCAAACTCTCATTTTCCTGTCAACTTCTTGCTAAACAACTATTTCCTTTCTTTGACTGCTTGGTAGGAGACAATTTTAGCTATTCACCTACAAGTCTGAGCTCAATACCTTTCACATCATTATGTATATTGTGCTCTGTTTTTAAAATTCTAAATAAAACAATTTTTGTACAAATAACGCTACTTAAAATTTATGCACATATATATTTTCAAGCGATAGTTATAAAGCGTTATTGACAACATAAAGTGTTTGTAAACCAACAGAAAATCTAAGCACATATATACATTTTTAGTCTAGATTTTAATAAAAACAAATTTTAAATAAAAATAACTGAGTCTAGCCAATAAATAACAGTTTTACTTCTATAAACTGGATGATGTAAAAGAATATCAAAGTCAATAGAAGGCTTAAAAACTAACCAAACAAACAAAAAGCAAAACAAACCATTATGAGCTTATGCAGCTAGTAGAAACTTATGTAGAATAACCAAATTACAGAGATGGTATAATGAGCTGTACACTCATCATACAAACATTTGTATGCAAAGGTTAGTGATAGGTTTTAATAACATTTTTAATTTCCTCTGTCAACAATGTACTAGATATTCACAGCTTTGCTCTCATATCCTTGGAAGAGGTTAAAAGAAGGTCACAATACCTTTTTCATCTGAAAGAACCATAACGCTGTCTCTATGGGTATGCCCATAGAACTGTCCTGCAATGACATTGCTGAATCTTCTAAAAATATCTATCAGTCTCTCATTGTAGTACTGTCTCATGGCTGTGATACCACTGGAAAAAGGCAGATATCCCACTGGAATGTGTGCGATGATGTACACCTGAAGCAGGAAATATGAGGACTCATGACAGTTTTTTATGACATTCTTCTTTCAAGATTACAGTATTTACACTGTTCTCATTGGCCATAATACTTTGAATCTTCACCTTTTATTACTTTTCATTTACTGACACCTGATTCTGCCCCAAGACCAATAAATATACAAATCTTATCTTCTGTTTATCTCATGATGATTTTTCATCTATAGGACATACCTTCTCCTTACTTTGCTGAGAGCGGTTCAATGTATTTTCCAGCCATTCAAATTGATTAGCCGGGTCTGTGTTGTTGATGGTCACAAGATTAGGGCCATAGTACAAGTTAGTGTTTAGACTGATGATCCTCAAGTTTGGATTACACTTAACACTCTGTGAATAGAAGCCACCTAATAAAAGCAAATTTAAAACACATATTTTAAGGAAACAAAATTCTTAAGATTAACTATATAGAACGGAAAATGTGTGCTCATTTCTCATTGCTTAGATAAAAATTCTATTTAACAAGCATTTATTGAAAAGTTTCTATATGACAGAGCCAATGTGTGCATACTGAGTTAACAACAGTTGTTCCCAACATTCAAAGAAAATTTTAATTAAATGTTTTGGCAGTAAGCAATAAAACTGAATTTTATAAAATAAAGATTTATATCTCAACTTATACTTTTATATTGAGACTTACTAAAGAACGGAATGACGCTCTGGCGGCTCATGCCTACAATCCTAACTACTCAGGAGGCTGAGATCTGAGGACCAGAATCAAAGCCATCCTGGGTAAACAAAACTGTGAGAAATTTATCTCTAATTTAACTAACAAATAGCCAGATGTGGAGGCATGGCTCCAGTGATGAGTATGAGCTATAAAAGGGTATAAGAATACAAGTTCAGTCTCCAGGCCTGGCACAAAAGAGAGAGATACAGAGAAAGAGACAGAAAGAGGGAGACACAGAGAGAAATCCTAAAGCATGGGGAAATGCATACGCTACATGAGTAACCACTGAGGAAAAACTGTCAGATAAATCAGAGCTGGTATAACTTCAGTGGTATCCTGAGCAACCTCGTGCTGCTGAGCCAACAGTGACTGATATTCAAGGATCAGCTGCTCTGGTGTTTTCAAAGTGAGCCACTAGGATATTGTATCTACTTTCTTTGCTCTGGGCTTACTCAACATGCATTCCTTTTCTGAACTTTCAGTTATAACTGAGCACAGACTCTATAATTTGCTTCTCCTTCCCTATAGCCGCAATATCTTATAATTTTAACTGTGGTAAGAGCAGGGTTATTTTTGAACAAGCAATTCATTTTGCCCTAGTAGCAGAAGATAACAATTCCTACCAGGGGTTTGAGATGACAGAGTTGAACCCCTTCGTGCACAACATTTCTGCTCTAAATCACTTTTAAGAATATCATGATAGCTTTTATTATTCCTGATGTTAATATAGTATGACTACCATTAGAGGCAATATCGTTGTGAAACTCGTGGTTTGCATTTGTCAGCTCTTTTCTACCAGTCTCTCTCTGCCTTGAGCTGGGCCTACTTAAAATCCAAGGCAATACTTTGAAATATGGGTCATTCTTTAGGGTTTTCCTTCAATGTACACAAGCTCACAGGTCTGGGATACATAGGACTGGATACACTTCCCTAGATTAACCTAGACCATGGCCTCATACTCATATATATTCTGATTTCTAGACAATAACAAAAATTTGAGGAAAATAGTCAAAGAAAACTTTTGAAAAAACCAAGCCATTAATTCCTAATTGTCTCCTAATTTTAAAAATATCAAAGTCTCTGGGCACCAGTGGCTCATGCCTATAATCCTAGCTACTCAGGAGGCTGAGATCTGAGGATCGTAGTTCAAAACCAGCCTGGACCGCAAAGTCCATGAGACTCTTATCTCCAATAAACCACCAGAAAACCAGAAGTGGTGCTGTGGCTCAAGTGGTAGAGTGCTAGCCTTGAGCTGAAGAGTTGAGGGACAGAGCCCAGGCCCAGAGTCCAAGCCCCACAACCAACATAAAATAAAATAAAATAAAAATAAATAAAAGTCTTACTTTAATAGTTCAGCTTTCCAGGCAGTGGTGGTTCCTGCCTGTAATCAAAGCTACTCAGAAGGCTGAGATCTATGGATCATGGTTTAAAGCCACATTGAACAGAAGAAAAGTACACGAGACTCATCTCATCTCCAATTAACCATCAGTTAATCACTGAAGTGATTAATGGGGCTATGGATCAAGTAGCAGAGTACCAGCTCTGAGCAAAAATACTATGGGACAGCACCTAGGCTCTGAGTTTAAGTACCCAGTACCAGTGCATGCACATGCGGGCACGTGCATACACACACACACACACACACACACACACACACACACACACACACACTGTGGTTGTTTAGTTTAAGGTTAGTGTCTATTATCTCTTGTTAATCAATTTCCAATTACATATTCTTGATAAGAAATGTACTCATTACCTTGCCTGTGTAATTGTAACCCCTCTGTATGGTATTTTCACAATAAAAAATTAAAAATAAAAAAGTACATACTTCTATTTAGATTCAGACCCAAAGTTTAAATTTTGCTTCATGTTGGAACACCTGGGTTGAGGGTGGAATAGGAAGGGAAAGAGCTCCCTTCAAGTTACAGGCCCACACGTGTCATTAAGGCATTGTAGCTGTTCCCTGCATGTGCAGGGGTTCTCCAGAATTGGCAAACCCCAGCAAGCAGCAAGCAGTAAGATCGAAGCTTAAACAATATGAATAAAACTGGAGGCAGAGTGGGGACAAGTCTCTTACCTTTTTTTAAAGTACTAATGGCTTCTTCATCTAGCCATGGTTTCCAGAGGCTGGCTACAGCATCGTATACCTTACTGGTGGATATTGGCAACTGATCCTGGCCATAAACAATGCAATCCATCATTAAAACTTGAATGGTTCACAGATTCATTAATTTAAAGATTACTTAAGTGCTGACTACTATGTGAGGCATCTGAAAGTGCAAAGATGAATCCTGGATTGATTTAGTCTTTAGGGAATTAACTAATCAGAAGATACTTTTCTCAGTGCTACCAAAGCAAATCTGAGAGCATGGGAGCAGGAACAATTACACTGTGGGAGAAGGAAGAAAGAATTTAAGTCAGATCTGGAATAATGATTTCATCAACTAGATTTTAAAAAAGAAAAAAAGAACATCAAGTAATATTTAATGGTCCAAAAACAAACACAGATGCACAGAGATGTGACCCAGGTACAAAGAAAAGTTCAGGTTTTCTCTATGACTAGGGTACAGGATGATATAGGGAGTGAGTTCATGAAAGAGACACTATTCTAAACACAAAAGACTTGGTATAGCATACTGAGAAAGTGGGGAAACGTCATGATTTAAGAATGTAGAGTAGGCAGCAATGGCTCACCCCTGTAATCCCAGCTACACAGGACACTGAGATCTGATTATGGGTCAAACACAGCCCAGACAAGGAAAGTCAGAGAGACTCTTATCTCCAATTAACCATCAAACCCAATGCAGAGGTATGTTTCAAATGGTAGAAGGCTAGCACTGAAGGAAAGAAAAAACTAAAACTAAAGCATAGTGCCCAGGCTCTGAGTTCAAGCTCCATTACCAGAAGAAAAAAAGAAAGAAAAAAAATTAGTAAATGCCTTTGAGATGTTAAACTAGTATAAAATGTCTCAGTAGCTTAAATGTCTATATCCATGGTTTTTTTTAATTTTAAATGGCAGCTTAAACTATATCTGCAAGTTTTGATTTTTTAATGATACACATTAGGTACATATTTGTTATAAATTATCATTTTATTATACCAATTTATAATATTACTGAAGAAGTGTCTGAATTAAAAAAGTATTAATACTGATGAGCTCAGGGAAACTTAAAATACTGAATATACTCACAGAGATTATTTGTGAAATTGAACAATTATTCCTATATTTTGCTTTAAAAATAATTTTGAAAGAAACCTAAGGCCCTTTTCTTCACTTTCTTTATTTCCTTGTGACTTCAGATTATACAGAGCCATCTCTTTGTGGAATTTCTCTGTCAGTATTGATCAAAATACTTAGCTATATTTCAAGCTAGGTACTGTGCAAGAAATAACCCAATGAATTGTTTTAACTGAACTAATTACCCAAAATGTATCTTCAGTTGGTGTGAATCATGTTCATCTATGTGAGAATTACAATTGAGGACAATGTCGATTTGAAGGAAAATTGGTAAAATAACAATAATAATAAAGATAAATTTACAAAGTATTGACCATTCCTTCAATTAAAGATGACTGACAAAATCATAATGTTGCCTACATAATGTGTAACCTTAAATTTTTCAATTGCCCCACAGTAACCATGGGGGTTTATTTTGAGATTCCATTTGAATACTAAAACCCTTGGGGGACTCAAGGCATCTCAAATGCCATTTATAAATAGTATTTACATAAAATCTATTTATTTACATAAATAGCATTTACATTCTTTTGTCCAGCTCAAGTCATCTTCAGATGACCTGTAATACCCAATAAAATTAAATGTTAGGTGAGCAACTGTTATCTGTAGAGTTCAGGGAATAGTGGCAAGAGCAAAGATCTGCTCATGCTCAAGATTTAAGGATTTCATTAAAAATATTTTCAGTCTGAAAGTGGTTTAATCCTATTGTACAAAACCTACAGATCTAGAAGAATGGAATACATAGAAAAATCAATCTAGATTTTTCCCATTTTTAAATATAAGGAAAGAAGTTGGGTGATTCATCCAGCCAGCTGGTCCTGCCCTCAAGCCTCCACATTTTCTCACCATTACTTTTACACTGTTTATCGTGTCATGCTACCTTCTCAGTCCTGCTGTATTGTGGCCTTGCCACTGCTGAGAAATGAGGTGCAATCAAGAGTGATCCACCCTGTGGGGACTATGATCCAGACTGCTCAGTGGAAAGCAACAAGAAGGAATACCCAGGTTCCCACTGTTATCTGTCTCAAATGTAATTGGTGGGGACACCTACCTCTCTGTTTATGGTACAGGTTTATGGGGGTTGAATGGAGAAATTACATTTCAGATAACATTGGAAATTTTCTAAAACTGTGAAGGGGAGAAATAACCATTGGAAAATAGATTCGGGAAAAAAAGACTTTCAGATATAAAACCATAATCTAGGGGCTTGATAATAAGCTCAGTGTAGCCTCTACACTGAGCTTATATGAGGCCCTGGTTTCGGTCCCATCCTAAAAAAAAAAAAAAAAAAAGTAAGAAAAGAAAGAAAATCATAGCCATGTGTTAGCAACTCACATCTATGATCCTAGCTACTGAGGATCTGAGTGTTTCAGTTACAAACCAATCCAATCAGACAAATCCAAGAGAGATTCCAAATACATAACTAGCAAAAAAACAGAAGTTCTGGTACAGCTCAAACGGCAGTGTGCCAGGCATGAGTAAATGAAGGAGTGTAAGTTCCAGCCCCAGTAGCAAAAAGGCAAGAAAAAAATTAGTCAGTTAAGGTATATATATATATGACATAAGTTACTGATACATATTGTAAGATAAATCAGAGAAGTCAGTCTTTAAATCTGAATTTTTTACAGTTTGATGAGATTTAAAACATAAAAAGACCTCAAAAAGTGAGCAAAAGTGCAGTATGGACTGCCATTTAATAAACCACCACTTACTGAGGACTTATGGAATGCCAGGAAGTAAACTAGACCCTCTTCATAAATTATCACTAGTTCTCACAAAAACTTCGCAAGATAGGTATTAGTGAATCTGTGTGCAAATATAAGGAACTTATGGCTTATGATATGAAGTCAAGCTCTTCAAAACAAATCAAGATAGAGTTAAGTTCTTGTGACTATATCTCAAAACCTCACAGTTTTCAGTACACCTATCATTGAAGGAATATAAAAACATATGTGTAACTTTGAGCTTGTGAAGGTCATTTGCCCTAAAGTCTCCAAACTAGATAATTTAATAGCAAAACAGTAATAAAATTGGCCACTAGAGTTGGGGTACTGGCTTACAAAGATTCCTATCTTGTTCACTCCAAGATTGGAGACCAATGCCATAAAGGCATTTGAAAGTTAAACTTGTGCTAGAATGCAGTTTTCCAAAATCTATATTCTATTCTACTCATGTTACCTAAAGTAACTAGTCATGTTACCTAAAATAACTCAACTCCACTCATCTATATGACAGAAAACGGGAAAGATATTCCAGGCAACGAGAAAAATGCACAGAGTAAATATCCTGTTTAGGAAATACTGCGTATGTCAAGAGCAAGGGATGTGTAAAAGGGGCGGGGGGGTGGGAGGGAAGGGGAGAGGAAGAACTGGAGTGAAAAGATACAGAATTGGGGATTTTGAGCACCTGGAAAAGCCAACTGCACTTCTGGGCGTCGTTTTTTTCTCATCTATCAAATGGAGGACTGATTCAGAGCGCGAGTCAGTAAACTTTTCCATAAAGGAAAACATAGACTTAGGAACCATGCAGTCTCTGAAACAACTATTTTACCTCTGCAGTCATAGACAAAACAGGAGCAATGAAAACAGCGACTTCCGTTAAGAAGCTATTTATAAAAAATAAACAACGGACTGAATCTGAACCACAGGCTACATATACTTTGCCAATCTCCAGTCTATTGAGCAATCTCAGGTATCCCTTAAATCTATACAAATTGTAAAGAATCCTTGAACCATGACTGACATCCAATTGTTATGCCCAGGGAGCTTAACAAATGGCAACTCTTACCGGTGCTCAGGCTCCACCAGGTATTAAAATTGAATATTCTGAACATAGTTTCTGCTTTGAATCACATCTTAATTAATTGGAATGTGGATCTTTCCCCTTTGGCTATCATAGGAGTCTTCTACAACTTCTGTTATTAACTGCATTTTTTTGGCGGGGGGCAGGGGGTCTTTTCTTTTTTTTTTCTTTTCTTTTGTTGGTCGTGAGGCCTGAACTCTGGGCCTGGGCACTGTCCCTTGGCTCTTCAGCTCAAGGCTAGCCCTCTACCACTAGAGTCATAGCTCCACTTCCAGCTTTTTCTGCTTATGTGGTGCTGAGGAATCGAACCCAGGGCCTCATGCATGCAAGGCAAGCGCTCTACCACTGAGCCACCTTCCCTGCTCA
>NW_012267420.1:1375268-1397039 GCF_000151885.1 Dipodomys ordii
TCCAGCTTTTTCTGCTTATGTGGTGCTGAGGAATCGAACCCAGGGCCTCATGCATGCAAGGCAAGCGCTCTACCACTGAGCCACCTTCCCAGCCTGGGTCTTTTCTTTTTTGATACTAGATGTTACACTTACTAGGCAAGTGCTTTGCCACTGAGCTACATCCCAGCCCTGATTGTTGTTTTTAATCAGGAGTTATCTTAAATCAGAGCGTGCTGATCTTTGTGTGCCTAATATATAATTCTAGAAAATACAAACATTTGTCAACACTAATCTTCCTCGCTAAACCTGGCATGGAAAAGAAAATGAACATGAAAACTATTCAAATAAGAGGAGAAATTGAAGAGGATAATGAAAAGAAAACAAGAATTAACATTCTACAAACTTCATTCTGAAAACTCACTGTTGATGTATCTTTTAATTAATTATATATTTCAATTCTTCTAAAGTACCCAGAGTATTGTCTTGCCTTCCTTGACTGTCAACTCCAGGAATATGCCTTTCCTTCTGAAGACTCTTCCTGTGCACTATCACTGGCTAGTTAACATCATAATTTAGAAATTACTGAAGACAAAAGCCCTGGAATTTGATATCTGATGTTGACTTCTGAATTTGACGTGGGCATTACCTGTGGCCAGTAGTCATGATTTCCCAGTGCAGGGAAAACCTGGAGGTTTGGAAAGAGGTTCTGGACTGTCGTTGTCATATTAGTGATGACCTTTATAACAGTATCTGTTGAGAGTTCGGGTACTGGAACGTGAGGTGGGCTATCACTTAAATGGAGACAGAATTAGAAAGAACAAAATCTGTTTTAAGAAGTCACTAGACGCATGTATGCTCCATTTCTAAACCTATTATTGGAAACTTCTGTTTTAATATAGCAGACTAAATTGAAAAGTTCATGATAGTATACCTATCGTCTCAGTTACTCAGACATCTGAGGCAAGAGGATTCCTTAGGCCCAGGAGTTCAAAATCAGACTGGGCAACTTACTGAGACCTTATCTCAAGAAATAATATAACACACACACACACACACACACACGAAATACCAACCTATTTTAATGCCTTACTAAAATTTTATGATAAGTAAAACAAAACTACAGTATTCGTAAAAACAAAGGTTTCAAACTCAAAGGTATTCAAATGCCAATCACTAGTTTTATATAATTGAACAAATTATTTAGATGATTGTTATCTCCAAATAATTTGAAATATAATAATAGTGAAGCCAACTATAATAGATTAAATAAGTTGTAATATATAAATTAATACAATACCCATCACAAAATGAATACTCTATGAGTATTAGCCATGATCAGTATTTTACCAGTAGACATACAAACCTCATCCTTCTTCTTCTTTTCTTTTTTTTGTCATGGGGCTTGAACTCTGGGCCTGGGTGCTGTCTCTCAGTTCTTCAGCTCAAGGCCAACTCTCTACCACTTGAGCCACAGCACCTCTTCTGGTTTTTCTGATGGTTTATTGGAGATAAGGCTCTCACAGACTTTCCTGCCTGGGCTGGCTTTTGAACCATGATCTTTTTATCTCAGCCTCCTGAGTAGCTAGAATTATAGGCATGAGCCACCAGCACCCAGCTCACCCTTCTTTTATAGTAGATAGAAATACTTAATTTTACTACTAGAAAATGTTTTCAAAAATTGTTCCCATAGGTTAATTCTTATTGTTGTCTTTTTCCTCAAGTTACTACATTAATCGGTACTTCAAGATGTTAATGTAAGTGTACATTTACAGACAGCATATCCTGGTTAAAAGTAATGCATTTCTAAAGTTTATATTATAAATTTCCTTTATGTCTCTGATAACGCTATTTGGATCTAACAGCTTTAATCTGAATATTCTTAAAACATAATTTCTCTCTTTAATGTAATTCAGCATTGTAATGAAACTGAAAAAAACTTTAAAAGACAAATACCAAAATATTAAGAAGTATTGACATAATAGCTTACCCTGTCCATATCATGAAAGATGCTTCTTGTCCTGAGTTTTTAATAAAATCGAAGGCTGACAAAATAAGTTGATAAGGAGAATCACACAGGACATCTCCAAAAGGGCCAGGATTGGAGGCGTTTGCACCCTTGGATGAAGCACATACTTTGGTGTGGTCATCTGTGATATGGTAAGTAGGGTCTAAGTGTAAGTCTGTTACATGCCAAAACTGCCCTGTGGATTAAAAAGAAATCTTGATTAATATTCTTCACTTTCAGGACTCCCATACTTTAAAACTAGAGCCACTCTCTATGATGGATGGAAGTCCTCAAAAAGTAAGTGTTCTAATACCACAAAGTTAAATACAATTCTTCCCTTTGAGAAGAACAATAGGAAGAACACAGGAAATTGGTGTGTCTGGACAAATGAACTCAATATTACCTAAGAAAAATGAGAGCCAGGTGCCAGTGGTTCAAGCCTGTAGTCCTAGCTACTCAGGAGGCTGAGAGCTGAGGATCAAGATTCCAAGCCAGCCTGGGCAGGAAAGTACATGAGACTCTTACCTCTAATTAACTACCAGAAAACTGGAAGAGGCGCTGTGGCTCAAAGTGGTAGAGCATTAGCCTTGAGTGAAAAGCTCAGGGGCAGTGCCCTGAATCTGAGTTCAAGCCCACAAGTGACACACAAAAAAAAAAAAACAGAAAGAATGAAAAAGAAAAGTGAGGAAAGGGATGGTTGGGAGGGAAGGGTGAGAAAGTTGAAAGAGGTGTCATTCATCAAGAAGCATTGTATTTATAAACTGCTTTATTGAATGGCACATCCCTTGTACAACTACTTAAGGGTAGTAAACAAAAATAAAAGTAAATAATACTTTAGAAAGATGAGATTGGCCATGTACTGATGACTCATACCTGTAATCGTGACTATTCAATTCAGGAGGCTAAGATTGCAATTTGAAGCTAGCCTAGGCAAGAAAGTCTTTAAGACTCCTATCTCCAGTTAGCTACCGGAAAAGCTGGAAGTGCAACTTGGCTCAAGTGGTAGATCACTAGTCTTAAGCACAAAAGCTCAACAGAGTGTACAGGCCCTGAGTGCAAGCCCTAGGATTGGCACCAAAAATAAATAAGTAAAAGGATGAGTTCTCATAATAAAATTTATTGAGCCATTTTTCTGAGAACCTGTGTTCATATTATATTCTTGCTTAATATATCATTTTTTATATTTTAAGGTATGTTAAATTATATGGATCCCTCTGATAAAAATATTGATATAGTTTGCCATCGCCACACAAATCAAGTAGATTGCAAAAGCAGAAAATGTATATCTGATTGTATCTTTATATAACTTTGCTTTTCAATACTAAAGAACCAAACAAAACCTTTACTAGCAATGCAATATAAATTGCAAGTTGTAGGGCTGAGAAGGTGGCTCGGTGGTAGAGTGCTTGCCTTGCATGCATAAGGCCCTGGGTTTGATTCCTCAGCACCACATAAGCAGAAAAAGCTGGAAGTGGCGCTGTGGCTCAAGTGGTAGAGGGCTACCCTTGAGCTGAAGAGTTGAGGGACAGTGCCCAGGCCCAGAGTTCAAGCCCCACAACAGACAAAAAAAAATGCAAGTTGTAGTAATCTTCACATAAACAGAATAGGAATTGCCTAGGTTCTCCAAAGCTCTATGAAGTTAGAATCAAGACTGACTTTGGAGTTGAGAAACTAGTGGTTGATCAATTAGAGAACTGGTTCAAACAGACATGGTTAATTTGAACCTCACTTTGAAGTGCCCCAAGTTTTCTCATGTAACTTACAGATAAGTTAAATGATTTGGGGACCTTCTGCTATCTTGTTAATTTAACTTTGGTTTTTCCCCCACAGTTTCTTGTGATTTCTGTGATAAAGAGTTTTAATAGCTGTACTTTTAAAATAACCATGCATAATCAGGTCTAATTTCCTTTTTTGGAGATGTAACTTTCAGGACAAAACTGAGTTTTTGAGCTGCAGATGGAAACACATTTTCCTTGCTTGAATTTATTATTTTATGAGTATATTTTGTACATTTTACCCTCAGATTGCTGTTTTTAATTATTTTTAAACTTGCTTTCAAAATAAACTATTAAAATACACAGAATTTTTGAGCTCACTGATTACCAGTGCTTTATATCAGAAACACATCAGAACTTTCATGTATGAAATGATAATAAAGGCTTAAAACTCAGTGTGGAAAAAAATACAGTGAAAACAGTAAATCTGTTAAAGGGGAAATAGTGCATTGTCCTTTGAGAGCTGTTTCTTGGCAGTGTTTTTATAATTTTTTTTTAATTTTTTGGGGGGAGGGGTCCGGTCATGGGGCTTGAACTCTGGGTCTGGGCGCTGTCCCTCAGCTTTTCAGCTCAAGGCTAGCGCTCTACCACTTGAGCCACAGTGCCACTTCTGGCTTTTTTCTTTTTGCTTATGTGGTGCTGGGGAATCGAACCTAGGGCCTCAGGCATGCAAGGGAAGAGCTCTACCACTGAGCCACCTTCCCAGCCCTGTTTTTATAATTTTAAACTACAAGTTCTCATTTAACAAGTGGTAGGCAAAAGAGAGATAGAAGTCCATATTAAAGAGTTACACAGGAGTGGTGGCCAGTGGCTCATGCCTATAACCCTAGCTACTAAATAAAGAGGCTGTGATCTGAAGATTGTGGTTTGATGCCTACCCAGGGCAGCAAAGTCCCTGAGACTCTTATCTCCAAATAACTATCAAAAAAGCCAGAAGTGGTGATGTGGCTCAAGGGGTAGAGTGCTAACCTTGAGCAAAAGAAGCTCAGACCACTGGTTTCAGACACTAAGACCAGGCCCCAAGTTCAAGTCCCAGGACTGGCAAAACCAACAAACAAAAAAGGCTTATAGGCAACTTACATAGTACTTATTCTTCTGAAAACATCTTCTAAATAGGAATAATAATAGTGTCTTCTGTGAGATTTAGAAGATGTGTTCCATCTAGTAGTTCATATTAGTTCTACCATTATTGTGTTCTAACTCCAAACTTGAAATTTGAATTAAACTTCCCAATTTCTTAATAATTATTAAATATTGTCATCTACTTACTATATGTTAAGCTCTTTTATATGCTTTCCATGTATTAGCTTAATACTGTTCTCCATTATATAGCTAGGAAAGTACACAGAAATTAAGTTCAAGTCACACGCTAATACATGAACTCGGGAAGCCCACTGAGTCTCTGTTGCTCTTAATCACAGAACACACTTTCTCTGCCTGTGTTTATGGTCATGCATCTTGTCCCAGCTCACATGAATACAGGCAGTGACATCCACCTAGGAGATACTGTGAAGATAAAGGGAGATATAATAAACATAGTTATATAACCCAACAGTTTAAATTCGTTGGGGGCCCATACATCTGATGTAATCTAGTACTACCTGATTTCTGTATCTCCAGTATCCAGAATAATTCTGATCATTCAATTTATGTGTCATGACATTTAAGCCAGGGCAGATTTCAGAACTTCCTCAAGACTACATGATTCTGAAATGAAAGCTGACCTAGAACCAGTCTATCCAGACATTAGTGCTCTTTCTGCTATGTCACAATGCCAGACAGACAAATGAGGGGGTATTTAATTCCATTTCCTGAAAGATGGCTTTAAATAGGTGCCAAGAATAGAGCTAACCTGAGATTTATGAGTAATGAATATCTGGAGGCCTTACTTCCTGCCTGAAATACAATTATACACAAAAAGCTGTGTGCATGTGTGTGTGTGTGTGTGTGTGTGTTTCTAAGGTCTGTGGACTGTGACAGATTCAGATTTATTAGTTCAAAGAGCAGAGTGACTTTATTGTTCTAAGACAATTAAAAAAATACATGGGGGTGCAATCTACCTAGATAAATGTCAAGGTTACCTTAAAAAATCTTTAAATAAAAAAGAAATGGTAATTTATCATGAAGAACTCATTGAACCTCAGCAGCTATTTAGATGTGTGCTTGTTGTTTAAATGTTAATATGTATACTGTTATTTCCCATGTACTAAACACATAATAGTTAGCCAGCTACTAAATGTAGAGTTTGGTAGAACTCAGTAGGGCAGTAGACCTGAGACTGACATTTTAAGCACACAAAAGCATAACAAGCAGAAGTCAGGAAAGGTGGGAGTTGTTATGAAATACCAAGATTGGAGACTGGAAGGAGATAACGAGTCATATCAAATGGAAAAAAAAATAAACCACTGAGTCAACACGGAGACCAGTTCACCCGTATCCCTTCCTCTGCAGCAGGAGGTCATTCCACCTTTCAACTTCCCTCCCAAAACTTGGCAGATAACCAGAAGACAACATTCACATCACCCTCAGAAAGTCAGCAAGAAGGCCTTTAGGAATCAAGTCATTTGCCTATGGGAGCCCTCGGGCAACCCTGAGCCATTTTATCTTAAAATCTGCCTTGAATCAAAGTCACAGGACTCCAGCTCATCTAGAAGTAGATGCCAACACATGCAAACATTTGAGTGGCAATGTGTTGTTGACTGACATTTCCCACAGTTGGAAAACCAGATTTACAGTTCTTGCTTCCAACTGCCTTAACACTGAATCATGCGAGTCTGGCCCTCTGCCCAAAAGAAGGGATCATTTTTCCCCCAGCCTACCCCCCACCTCTGAAGTACTGTATAGAGCAGATACTACTAGAGAATGGGAGACAGGACACAGACACATACACATACACAGACACACACACAAACACACACAGCTCTCAGTACTGAGGGCCACTATGAATCTCCCTCAGGGAAAGTTTTTCTCAAAAGCAGAACAGTACTGCCCCTCTTTCCCCCTTTAACAGGGTGATTATTTTTTAAGGGAATCGGGCAAGAGGTGACACTTTGATTTTTGAAACCAAAGGGTAGGAAAGAATCCTACAATCCATCTCTCCACAGACATTCTAAACAGACTAAATGTCTGGAGCAACGATTCTCCAGCTTGGGCATCTTCACCATTACCAGGAGGGCTGCTTAAACATCCTTTGGGGTCCCATCCTGACAAGAGACCTTAAGTCTGCCTTTTACACAAGTGAAGGTGTTGTGCCAGCTGTTGGTTGGTGGCTGGCACACTTTGAGATTTGGTCCCAGGCACGGCACTCAGTGGTGGGAATAAATACAGAGAGCCAATGGGCTTGGCACCCCGAGTCCAACTCCTGGCTTCCTTTTTCCCCCGGGCCCTGGGGCTCTTCCTTCCTCCCCGCCCCCCTTCTCCCCCGGCAGCTGACCCAGGGGAGGTAAACAAACGCGGGGCAGGCTGAACCCCGGAGAGGTCTGGGAGTGCTCTGGGGCGGGATCGCCACCCCAGCACCGCCCCCCCCCCCGCAACTTCTCCGCCGATCAGATCCACGGGTCGCCTGCTGTCCCGCGCCCGGGGGCCGAGGCCAGCGCAGTGGCCCCAGCGGCCCAGCTACGCGCTCAGCTGCGGGCGCACGATCCTGACTTTGAGCTGTCCTTGAACGCAGCGCCGGGCGCTGCTCTGGGGACGAAAGGGGGCCTCCCACCCACCACTCACCCACCGTCGGAGCGGGACACCCGGGTGCCAGGGGCAGCCCGAGGCCCGGGCAGCCGTGCCAGGCGGCCAGGAGGCAGCAGAGGAAGGTGCCCAGCAGTGCCATGGCGAGCGTGGCCACCAACCCAGGGAGACTCGGGCGGGCTCGGGTGTCCTGGGACAGTCAGGCCCTTGGGGGGTGGGGGTGGGGTGGGGAGGAGGCACTAGGCGATTCCGGGTGTAGACGCCCAGCCGATCACGTGCAGAAGCTGATTTTCCCCCAAAGCGTGCGTTTATCTGAACGTCAGCTGCTAGGGAGTGGTCGTTAAGTTGTTGTTCTGTTCACCAGTGGACCGGGAAAGCGTGTGCTCAGGCGGGCACCTTCCCAAGGCCCCACCGTGCACTACAGTAGTTAGCGCCTCTGGCAGGAAGTTGTGCAGAGCAATTTGGAGGGAGGTGTGTTTTGGTCGGGGCTGCTGCGGGGAGTTGGGATTAAAGCCCTGGGTCTCAAAGGGCTACCTTGACACATCGTGGGAAATGCAGCTTCAGCAGCAATTCAGGGAGGAGAGACCAGCCTGACGCATAGTAGGCAGGCACTCTCCCACTGGTGTTACACCCCAGCAGTATGATAATACCTGCTTGGTAGTAGCCAGTCTACTTCATTCTTCCCACTGTTCTGTGACTACAAAATTCCATGTGTCTTCTTCCATAGTGGAACATGTCATTCAGCATAAATTGAATTCATTATTCCCAGTTCCTGGTCACTTCACTCATATTTGGCTCTGAACAAGCTATGTTGTTCTTTCCTTAGAAGTGTTTATTTGTTTGTATGTGTGTTCATCTGGATCTTGAACTCAGGACCCCGGCACAGTCCACCGCCCCCCTCAAGGCTAGCACTCTACCACTTGAGCCACTGCTCTATTTTTAGGTTTGGGATGATTAATTGGAGATCATACTTCCCTGCCCCAACAGGCTTTGAATCACAATCCTCAGATCTCAGCCTCCTGAGGATCATATACATGAACCACTGGCACCTAGCAACAGTGGTTATTTTTACACTAACAATATTGTACAGTACCTTTATGTTGCATTAGAGAAAACCTTAGTTTCTGTCCTGCGTGTTTTCATGAGAATGTGTCTAATTAAATGGGCTTTGAAGTAGGAACCGAGTGTCATTTCAAGTCCTGACAGGATAGTCCCAGTCTTGTTCAGCTTGCAGGTGATTCAAAAGCAGCACAAGTAGCCAGGGGCTTTCCCAGAACAAATGATCCCAGCAGTTTCTCAGCCCTTAATGTAGACTGCCAGGGAGAAGGTAGGTAGCACATGGAAACAGAGATGCACTTGTGAGACAGAGATCAATATCAAGGTTAGCAAATAATCACGTGTGAGTTCCCAAGCCGAAAGAATGGAGGTGGATAAATTGTAAAAATGTCAGGGTTTGCCCATTTCCCTTCAATTTCCAGTACATTAGACAAGGTATAAACTGGCTGTGAAATAGTTGAAACCCAGGAAATGTTGTCTTGAATAGAATAGAATAAGTGGGGAGAAGTACCGTTCTGTTCCATTTTCTCTTCTTGTTTTCCTCCATACTCATTTCCACCTTCTCAGATTCTCAAGGCTTCTCCCTCTGCGCCCTCACCCTGGACCTGTTTGTAGATGTGCCTGTTTATCTTTAGGAGAAGAACCACGAGAGATGAGAGCAGAATTCCATACTTGCTCTCCACAGTCTTTGTGTAAGCTTCACTAAATAGCTTCTAGCCTAGCTTATATCTTTAAGACCATTCTCTTTCCCAGACCTTTTGGTGAAGGTGAAGAAGTTAAAAAAAAAAACTTTTAAAGTTAGTATGTTGACACATCGCTATGTGAGAGAGCTTTTCGTTGGAAAGAAAATGATTTGAATCTACTCTATAAACAGTCAGTAAACAAATATATGTTGAAACGTGTCTAGAAATTTATGTGTGATCCCCACCGAGAACTTGATCTTCTAGCCCACTGTGGCATTGTTTTTCCTATTTAGACTTCCACGCCTCCTCTGTTGGAAATTAATATTATTGATGTGAGCTGATTATCATGAGCTGAATAGATACCCTATTCTTGCATTGTATGTTTAGCACAGAATCTGTCTCTACACCATAGGCAGAAGTCACCAAGTGGGCAGCACTTGCCAGAAGTAGAGATAATTCTAATTGGGTAACTGGAGAGAACATCCTCTTAATGTTCTGTTTCATGTGTTTAAAGACAGCAGTAGACTCTGCAGGACCAGAAAGCTTACTTATATAATCTTGTCTTGACAGTAATACTTGTGCGTTCAATGTTAAATCATATCACTATGCTTTATACTCTATTTCTCTAACTTATACTAAACTACAAATGGAGTATCTCCAATACAAAATTCCTAAATCCAAGATTCTCCAAAGTCCCAATGTTTAAGCACTGACATCATGTGACAGGCACCAGGAAAAGCACATCTGCACTAAAAATACCATCTAAATTGGCATTGGCTATATGCAACAGGTGCATATGAAACATAAATGAATTGTGTCATTTAACTCGGATCTTAGCACCAAGATTTTTCATTTATGTATATAAATTTAAAACACATATGCAAAATCCAAAACATCTCTGATTTCATGAATTCTGGATAGTCATCTAAATAATAATAAGCAATAATATCATTGCAGTTAATCTTTTGAGTTAAAAGAATTACCCTCATATTTACAAGTTATTGTATCTGGGATAACATGAAAACTTACTGAGTTTACTAGGTTGATAAAACAAAAATATTGTATGGGTAAGGCATAGTGGTACATACCTGTAGTTCCAGCTACCCTGGGAGGCAGAAATGAAAAGATGGTAGTTTGAGGTAAGCCTGGGCAAAAAGTTAATAAAGACTCTATCTTGACAAACAAGCTGGGTATATACCTCTAATCTCAACTGTTTGGTCTGCCAGAGGCTGGTAGCTCACATCAGTAATCTTAGCTACTGAGGAGGCTGACATCTGAGGGTCACAGTTGGAAGCCAGCATGGACAGGAAAGTCAGTGAGAGTCTTTCAAATGAACTACTCAGAACAAGCTAGAAGCAGCACTGTGGCTTAAGTGGTAGAATACTAGACTTGGGAACAAAAAGGCTCAGGGACAGAACAAATAGGCTCAGGGACAGTGTCCAGGCCCTGAGTTCAAGCCTCAGGACCAGATTAAAAAGAAAAAAAGAATAGCATGGTCCATCCCCAGTAGGACAATTATGGTCCAACAAATCATGAAGCTTTGTCTAAAAATAAACTAAAACCAAAAAAATCTGAGGAATGGCTCAAATGACAGAGCACTTGGCTAGCATGTATCCAAATACCAGTATCAAGAAATAAGGAACAAAAAGGAAGGAAGGAAGAAAGGAAAGAAGGAAGGAAGGGAGGGAGGAAGGAAGGGAGGAAGAGAGGGAGGGGAGGGAGGGAGGGAGGGAAGAGGGAAGGAAGTTATCAGAATAAGATTTACTTCCCCTGGGCAATAGTTAAGGAAGAAAAGTTTCCTAAAAAATAATCAGGGAAAATAAGTCGCAATTTTGTTTCAGAAGAAAATTTAGCTGTAATATTGATTTGAGGAGGAAGGAAGGGGCATCCTTGTAAAGCTTGTCATTGTTAGTATTAATTACTAGTCATGATGATTTGGTCATGCTAATGTCATTCCGTTTCCTCACATGAAAGTAAAAACAGTAACTCCTGCCTTCCTGCAAATACTGCCTTCTGAAGCTGGCACTCTACCACTTGAGGATGACTCCAATTCTGCTTTTGGTTGGTTCTTTTGAAGTCTAGTGAACTTTATTGTCAAATTGAAATATTCTGGCTCTGAGTAGTTTGGGATTATAGGTTGGAACCACCAGATCCTGGCTAGATGCATTTTTTTACACACTTTATTTGAACATTTCTACTGACCTAATCTAACTCACTTTAATTGTCTGGAGCCTCATTTTAATAATCTAGGGTGAAATCTACTTTCCTATTTATCAGAAATGTTGATAAATTATTTCAATTCTATAATATTGTATTTGCTTATTTTAATACATTTTGAAGTATATCAGACTGCTTCTAACAACAAAAAGTCATTTCTCTAGTCTGCTAATTCATTATAAGAAGAATTTATTTACTGAATGAATGAATTTTATCATCTCAAGTTCTTCATTAAAGTCTCCAACAAAAATGTGACACTCCCCATTTTTTGAAATATCTTCTTTTTCATTAATATTTTCTGAAAGCTGCTGACTTTTCCAGCCTTACTTTTTGCCACAAGAAAGTTATTTTCTTTAAAATACAACTTTACACAACTTCTCAACAGGTTATTGGCAACAAAAGCAACCAAGAAACTTGATGTGCATGTAAGTTTTTTATTCCAGTTTGGTTTGCATTATGAAGAAAATAAAATGTATTCACTTCTTTATTTAAAAAAACCTGTTACAAAAGTTAAATGAAACTAGAATTTTCTTTTAAACGTTAATGTCATTTTAGTTTTATTTCATTTTACATTTCATTCACATATCAAAAATTTGACAGGTTGGTTGGTCAAACAAGTTTGTAAATCACCATTTTCTGCCTCCACACCAAGGATAACCTTCTAATAAGGGAAAAGCTGAGCTGCAATCATAGGACAGTACTGAGGCCCCAGTACAGAGAATAATGGAAGAACTTCTTCAGTCTGGGACCAGTGGCTTCCCTAGGCCTTCTCATAATAACGAACAGCAACAACGTCACCAAAAGTGAGAGTCTGAAAGAGTCCAACAGTAACCAAACCTTTACACAGTGCCATTGGTAGCTGAATTTCTAAAGCTAATGCGATTTAAGAATTGTGCCAAAGAACGAAGACATTTACAAACACTAAATGTTACATAAGTTTCTCATTCTTAAAACAAGGAAACACAGCTCAATAGGAAATGTACTCATTACCTTACTCATATAACTGTAACCCCTCTGTACACTTTCTTTACAATAAAAAAAAAACAAGGAAACACAAGAGAAACATGCTTAACACAGGAATCACATGTTTCAAGTACATTTTGTTCAGGTTTCTGAAATGATTCTCAAAGAAAAGCAAGTTAAAAGAAATATCTAAATGCAAGTTAAAAGAATTCCTTTGGTTTTTACTGGTGGTGGGGTTTTGTTGTCGTTGTTTTGGTTTGGTTTGGTTTGGTTTTAGAGACAGAGTTTCATTGTGTAGTGCAGTTTGGCTTTGAATCAGTGATCCTCCTCTGTAATCCCAGGGTTGGGATTAGAGCAGGTGCCATCATTCTCAGCTCATTTCATCTTAATTACCACAGCAACTGGAGCAAACTGTGCCTGAAGAAGGACATATCTACACTCTTGTCTCTGTTCTCTGCCTTGAAAATGCATGAAATTTAACGGGTTTTCATACAGTTCTCAATGACTAATCAGACAAATTTCTCTCAAAAATCCAATGAATGATATATGGAATGACATACCAAACCAGCTGTGACTATCAAATACACTCCTTATACTCATTAGTTGGGCAATAATGGTAAAACTTACAGAATTAATTGGTAGTTATGAGGTGGAACATAGGTTCTACTACTTGAATGTCAAGTCCATCTTGAAAAAACTGTCATAAAATTGCTTTGTAGTATGAAGAAGGTAGGTGTGCTTATGATTACCAAGTGTTGATATTATCAGGCACTGTAGGATTTCAAGGATATGGTGATCCCTATCACCCATTGCTTTCATCTCCATTTCTGAATTTGGTCCTATCTGGCCACTGTCATGCATGCTAGTGTGAGCTCTCTTCACTGTTCCATAATCAGGGAAGCAGAGGTGAAAACGAAAAGGAGGACTTTGCATTACTTCTTTTGAAAATGAAAACTTCCTTCTTCCAATCTTTGTAGAAAACTATGGGCAACATCAAAGGAAAACTGGCCCTCTTCTCCCCAATCGTATTTCCACATATAAAAGGTGTATGACTATTTCAATATACAACGGCCCTAATTTTAGCCAAGGGAATAAAAAAAAAAAACAAGCTTTCTTAAATAACAACAAAATCAACTTGACTATATCGGTATTAACTAAATAGGCTAGATCAACATATAACATTTTCCTCAGTTTCTAATGCTGCTTCATTATTAGAGAAATTATTTGTAAATTTTTTCCGTTTTTTTTTTTTTTTTGCTGGTACTGGGGCTTGAACTCAGGGCCTGGGCATTGTCCCTGAGCCTCTTTGTACTCAAGGCTAAATCTCTACCACTTGAGCCACAGTGGTACTTCTAGCTTTTTCTGAGTAGTTTATTGGAGAAAAGAGTCTCACAGACTTTTCTGCCTGGGTTAGCTTTGAACTATGATCCTCAGATCTCAGCCTCCCAAGTAGCTAGCATTACCAGTGTGAGCCACTAGCAACCAGCTAATATTTTCCTATTATATAATGATTACATGCCCACTGTTATTGAACATACATATATATATATATATATATACATATATTTTTTTCTAAGTGAGTGGCCAGGCACTGGTAGCTCATACTGTAATCTTATCTACTAAGGAGGCTGAGGTCTGAAGATTATAGTTCAAAGCCAGCCCAGGCAGGAAAGTTTGTGAGATTATTTCCAATTAATCATAAAAAAAAGCCAGAAGTAGAGCTGTGGCTCAAGTGTTAGAGAGCTGGTCTTGAGCAAAAGAAGCTCAGGGACAGTGCACAGGTCCAGAGTTCAAGTCCCAGGACTGGAGAGAGAGAGAAAGAGAGACAGACAAAGACAGAGACAGAGGGAGAAAGAGAGGGAGATAACATGAGTTTAATTCTCCCTGAAGATAAATCAGAGCATTTATTCTATTTTTTTAACTCTAACTAATCTGTACTAATCTTACATAAACTAAAATAGAGTAAGAAGGGGTTAGAAAAAAGAAAGGGTGAGTTGAAGAGGAGTGAAGATATTGAAGTGGTAACACAGATCAAGGTGCATCATACACATAAACTGCTTTATTAAATTGCAAAAATTCAATATATAATGTAAAATTGAGATAGGCAATGGAAATGTTGGGAGGGGTAGATAAACTGCTTCAGTGAATGACAACTCCTTTGTATACCTACTTAAAGATAAGTAAAATATGGTTTTTAAAAACCTAAAAAAAAAACAAGCCTCCAGTTTGATATAGGAGCCATTAAATAAACAAACTTGGTGTTTTCAGAATAACAATTACCTTCATGTATTTTGTGACTGTTTTATGTTTAAATTTCATTTGAGATATTCACAGTAATCCTACAAAAAGTTCTTGCTTTGATTTACCACTTGGGGTAAATCAATAGCATATGTTTAACAAAGCTGAGCTACAAGAGCAAGTAGTTCAGGTCATTTTATGTCTCTAGTTTTACATACAGTGACATAATTTTATTAAGGAAGGGAAAAGAAAAACAAAAAGAAGGGAGAACAGAGGGATGGAGGAAGATAAGAAAAGTAGGAGGAGGGGCACAAAGAGAAATGAACCATCAATCTTCCCTTACCGCAATCATTTTGCCATCCTTAATTTCCCGTACAAGCTTGGTTTCCTTGCCATCCCATTTCTGTACATGAATGAGTTTGTCTCCATCCAAACTCACAACAGACTGAAATCAACAATAAAAAATAGAGATAATTAATATTTCTGATTTGAATTCAAGTGGCATGACTTCTGGAGAGCTGCATGATTGAATACATTATTGCCAGCTAATATCCTACTAATCCTTACAATGATATTTAGTATTAGTTAAATATCCTATTAATTCTTCACTGTTACTTCTAGATCTTTTGTTGTATAAACTGTAATAAGTCATAATTTGATTGAGATGTATATATCTAGATTCAAAAATTTGATATATTAGAGATAAAAATTCTGAACCAGTGCTTTCAATTAGTCATCCTGATTTAAGCAAAATCTTTGAATGAGGACAGCAAGTTGGTCAATATATGACAATCAGAGAGAGTAAACAAAGTCTAAGCGTTGGTTCAATAATTTCGAGAATAGATCTGATATAAAATGGTAAATGTATATGGCAAGAGACACACAGACTAGAGATTTTGGCTACATCAATAATTCATTGTCTAGAATATAACGTAGGCCTGCCAGAATGTTCCCTTTGGTGCCCTTCTCCCTGAATGGAAATTCTGAAGACCTTCTTTACTTTCCAATCTCAAAAACACAACAATGCTCAATAGGAAATGTACTCATTACCTTTGCTCATGTAACTGTTACCCCTCTGTACAGCATTTTTACAATAAAAAATGTACAAAAAAATCCCACAGAAGTAGAGATGCCTTTAGCCTTTCCTCCCTATTCATATCCTGGAGAAGAAAATGCTTCTTACCTTACAGTTTCTGTCATCTATACTGGTTTCCTCAAACTCTGTTCCCAGATGAAAACTGATCTCTGTGTTCTTGAATGTGCATTGAGTCCTGACCACCACTTTCTCTCCTTCCTGACTGATAATTACTGTGGGTTTGGTCACATTTCCCACTTGCCTAGTAGCAAAGCCCACACCTAAAATAGTAAAAAGAAAAGGTACAGACAGCAACAACTCCCAAAATAGCCCCTAAAACAGAAATCTACTTTCTAGTCCTGGAATCCTGTTGTAAAGTGTAAGTTCCACTAGACCTGTGATGAATCATTAATGATTACTCTACAACCATACAACTCCTGAGCACAAATAATAAGCGATGAAGAAACATTGGGAAAAATGAAAAAAAATCACAGAAGTATATCATCTCTCACAGAGTATCAAATGCTCCATTATTTGGCCCTGGGCAACACAGCAGATAAATGCTACATTAAAAAGCCATTCTGTAGGAGTAGAGTGACCAACCAGGATAGGGTGATTTGTCTAACTCTTGCTAATTTGATAGATGAAGAAAGGGATCTGCATATAGCTGCAGATTCTCTTTCTACCTACCTAAAGCCTTCATATACTCGTCAAAGTTTTGACTATCTGTCAGCTTCCAGGTAGCACAGAAAGGCTCCACCATCTTTACCCTCTCCTTTCAACTCAAAAACAGGCAGGAGACAGAGGATCTCTGGTATTCCTGCCACTGCACTTCAGAAGCCCCTTTTGCAACACACTAGCAGCACAGGCCTTCTTATTTGGATAAGAAGCAGGCAAAAAGCCAATGATTTGAATTGCCAACTGGTCCCTCTTTTCCAGTAGGCTGACACACGGGGAGAGGTGGGAAGGAAAGCTCTTATCCTCTTTGTGATTGGCTCAGGCCACTGGGTTAGCAGAGTAGGTCAATGCCTCCCAAAGCACACACTGCAGCCCTTATGCCTGGGAAATCTCTGCAGGGATTCATCCGGGCTGGAGTCTGGGGGAAAAAAAATGAGAGGGGGTCTTTCAGGTTTTGGAAAAAAAAATTGGCAACAGCAACCTCAAACTGTGATGAAAGAAGAAGAAGAAAAAAGACACACAATAAGACATTCAGATTGATTTCCGTTAATGGCAAAGCTGGTTATACATGAGGACCCTTTAAAGACAAAATTACCCACTGAAATGTCAGACTTTTCTAACAAAGGCGCCTGAGGAGTGTATTTTATTTTCTGTTATATTTATAAGACTTGCAAAATGCAGGCTAGAATATGCCAAACTCAGGAGAGAGGCTGGGTGGGGAGCAAGTCCCTTCCCTAGACGTCTTTCTATTGGAAGGCAGCTCGGCCTGAACATCAATGGAGGCTCATTAATTCTGGCCCCCTCTCAAGACAAACGGAGTGAATTTAAAGATCTCATTGTTCTTCCTAAGAATGTGAGAACCAGTCTGGGATGGAAAAGGAACCCAAGAAGAGTATGGTTAGGATTCACTAATGAGGCACTAAAATAAAGCAAGTGTTCTTTTCTCTCCTCCTTTCACAGATTATAGAATTGATGTGAGAAAAAAAAAAACCTAGATAGAAGGTCATTTAGTAAGATTCTAAAGGATCTGCACCGTAGGACCTTTTGATTTCATGAAGCCACATCTACATAAATACATTCTGTGTGGTGATGGGGGGGACTAGAGGAGTGATGAGAACTAGGAGCGCTTTGGCTTCATTTAGTGCAGGCCTAGGGTACCCCAAGAATGGTAGAAACTCAAAGATTGTAAGAGAGTAGTTTAACGGAAGTCTCTGAAATTCCCTTTTACCTAGACATTGTTTGTGCTTTGCCAAGTGTAGACTGTCAAAGAAGTACTTCATGGAGATGGTGGATGAGTCTGACACATCAAATCCTGCTCTTCTCTTACTCTTCTCACCTAAAACTCAGTCCATTACATGTCACTTCTGTTCACACATGTTAGTCCATTGCTGACTGTATATTTCTACTTTGATATCTCCAAGGTGTGTACTTGGCATACATTTATAGACTCTCTTCACACCTGGTCTTTGCCCCATTTGCACTATATGTGTGAATTATATCATCTGTGGAAGTACACAGCCGATGCTTTACCCTCCAAATTCATCTCATTTTGTTTCTCAGATATTTTCTAATGATCACTTTCTTCCCATCTCCACTAGCACTATATCAGTACTAACAACCACTGAGCTTACCTAGTTCTCTGACAATTGCCTCATCCCTGTTCCTGCAGACACACGTGCTCTCCAATCCTTTTCTTACACATTCGCAGTACAAATCTGAAATCTGCATCTCTCTGTTTACTGGGGTTGAGCATTTGTTCACATGTTCCTCTGCCATCCTTTGGAACATCTGCTCTGACAAGGTGATACTCCAGTCTTTTGCCTTTTTAAAAAATTGGGTTGCTCATTTTCTTACTACTGAACAGTAAGTATTCAGGTGAGATTCTTGATCACTTTTAGGTTGAGTCATTTGTTGGCTATGTGTTTTGTGAATTTTCTCTTTTCATTTTTCTTCTCTTTTTTATTCCAGATAATAGTTTTGCTAATGTCACAAAATAGATCAAATGTACATGTTAACTTAAATAAACTTACAAGACAGTAAATTTTATGTGTATAATACTACAGAGTTTATTATTTATTTATTTATTTATTTTGTCATTAATGGGGCTTGAACATTGTCCCTGAGCTCTTTTGCTCAAGGCTAGTTTTCTACCACTTTGAGCCACAGCTCCACTTCCAATTTTCTGGGGGTTAGTTGGAGATAAGAGTCTCAAAGACTTTCCTGTTCAGGCTGGCTTTGATCCATGATCTTCAGATCTCAGCCTCCTGAGTGGCTAGGATTACAGGCTTGGGCCACCCACCCAGCTAATACCACGGTCTAGTTACTTTATAAAATGTAAGATTGAATTTGTCCTTCTCTCACTAAAGCACTTCAAATAGCTTCTTTCTAATGTCAAAATTTGTAATAAGCATGGGAGGATTCTGTAAAAATCCAAACAAAGGCTCTTAAGTCATGTCTAAACAATAAAAGCCATAGATAACACAGTGTCAATTGCCTGACCCAGGGTCCCAGTCTGACTCACAGCCCATCCTCAAGGCCATTTGCAGATACCTGCCAGTCTGAGCAGTGGCAGATAGAACAGGCAAAGCAGAAACTTACCTAAAGCACAGAGTTTCCAGATAGTGACTACAGTCTCTTGACCTGAGAGGGTAAAATGGTGACTGATCTAAACTGGCCGCTATTGAAAATATCCTAACTAGCTAAGAAAACCTGGAAATGGAAGCAGACCAGACAGTAAAACCCCTCTTACATTAACAGAGAAACCTTTGAACCATGTACCTGAGCAGCCTGATTCATGAGCTCTTCATAAATTCTCTTTAATATGTGTATTAAAATTTAGATAATTCATTTATCTATGCAAGCTAGTCCCTGTGATAAAAGTTCTCAAACTATTTTACTACAAAATATTCTTCCCTAGCCTTTTAATATTCTATAATACTTAAACATTTAACTTCTTTAAATGTATTTCATTCTACAATACTTAAACTATAAATACTATAAAGCACTTCATTTCCATATTCTAAAATTATAGCACTATTCAGGGTATCTTAGTTCCCTGTAGATCATAGGTGCTAAAATGTTTGCCCATACTCATTGGTTCTTTTCTGTTAGATAAAGAATATGACAGTTTGACATACTTAATCTAATATTGAGTGTATATTCCTGTGGTTGTGAGTCTCTTATATAGCACAAAAGACTCTCGATTTAGAAGCAGTTTAGCAGAAGTGGTACTGGGGCTTAAGCGGTAGAGTACTCGCCTTGAGCTGAAGAGTGCAGGGACAGCGCCCAAGCCCAAAGTTCAAGTCCCAAGACCGACCAAAAAACAACAACAACAACAACAACAAAACAAAAAAAACCAGAAGCAGTTTAGGATAGCATATTAGTCATCAATATACAAAAGAGAATATTATTACACAGATGTCTATAGTAGAAACCTTAGGAAAATCCAGTTGACTATTATATATCTACATATATTTAAGCTAATTTACATTATTCAGAATATAACATTACTGTTTGTTGATCACAAACAATAGCCTATTTGCTGATTATTGAGGATGTAAAAGGAAAGGAAGCCAAAGAATAGAGATTACACTGTTCTAAAAAATATACAATAGTGTTTCCAAGTTTCTAAAACCTAGGAGCAATATACAATTTTGCTACAATTTTTATAATACCCATGCATCCACAAACATAAAAAGGAGACAAATGCAGTGAATTGGCTCCTCTCCTAAAGCTATTACCTTTATGTATTAACTAATGACAAAGGGGGTTATAAAGAATTCATTATGAAGTGTTATTTTTTTAAGTAGTGAGATAAACAAAGAGAGGGAAGATACTTTGAGAGATCTTGGCAAACTCTCCAGATGAAACTAAATCTCCTGGTGCCTGCTTTATAACGGTTTTTCTTGCTTAAGAAGACAGAGAGTGTTAATAAATTTTTAATATTCTTCTCAAGCAATATGAGTCAACTAAGGTCATGACATTATTTCTTGTAAGATACCCAAAGATTTTCACCGAGAAATTTAAGTAACATTTAGAGCAACTGCTTTAGGCTTTGTTTTTTTTTGTTAATGTTGTTGCCAAATTATGCATAATAAAATAGTAATGAAGTATCTCTATAGTTGGAAATAAAATGTGATTATTTGATGAAGGGATTGTGTACTATTTATTATCTCTCCCAGGATAGGAAATAGAGGAAATAAAAAAAATATACACTTGTCTGAAACACTGGCACAGACATTCTCTAAGGATTCACCTATCTGTCATTGGCATACTGTTCATTACCCAGCCCCATGGAATCAACTCATCATCTCAGTGCCAGGGATTGCCTGGAAAGAAGAAGGAGGAGGAGAAAGAGGAGGAGGAAGAGGAGGAAGAGGAGGAGGAAGAGGAGGAGGAGGAGGAGGAGGAGGACGAGGAGGAGGAGGAGGAGGACGAGGAGGAGGAGGAGGTGGAGAAGGAGGAGGAGGAAGAGGAGGAGGAAGAGAAGGAAGAGGAGGAGGAGGAGGTGGAGAGGTGGAGGAGGAAGAGGAGGAGGAGGAGGACTACGACAACAACAACAACAACTCCTTTCAATGGTGATAGTGAAATTTGTGGAGTAGAGGAAGGAAGGAAAAGAAGGACTCATGGCTTATCTACTTCTTGCCCATATGAAATTTGTATTATTATACTTAAAAGATGAGAACTAGACCAGAGAAGATATATATCTCCAGATGGAGCATACTCTAGAAAAGAGGAGATTGGGGTGGAGACAATATTCTTCTCTCTTCTATTTCCTTCAGAGTTTTGTTTTGTTCTGTTCCCAATATTTAAATGTTGCTTCTCAAAATTTATATCCTTCCTTCCTTCCTTCCTTCCTTTCTCTTTCTTTCTTTCTTTCTTTCTTTCTTTCTTTCTTTCCTTCCTTCCTTCTTTCCTTCTTTCTTTCTTTCTTTCTTTCCTTCTTCCTTTCTTTCCTTCCTTCTTTCTTTCTTTCTTTCTTTCTTTTTTTCTTTCGTTGGTAGTGGTACCTGAATTCTGGGCCTGGGTGGTGTCCCTCAGCTCTTCAGCTCAAGGCTAGTACTCTACCACTTGAGCCACAACACTACTTCCAGCTTTTTCTGCTTATGTGGTACTAAGGAATCAGACTCAGGGGCTCATGTATTAAAGGCAAGCGCTCTACCACTGAGCCACCTTCCCAGCACCCATACTTAATTTTGTAGGTATGAAGTATAAAAAAAATGTCCTTGGGCTGGGAAGGTGGCTCAATGGTAGAGCGCTTGCCTTGCATGCATGAGGCCTGGGTTCGATTCCTCAGCACCACATAAGCAAAAAGAAAAAAAAGCCAAAAGTGGCACTGTGGCTGAAGTGGTAGAGTGCTAGCCTTGAGCTGAAGAGCTGAGGGACAGGGCCTAGGCCCAGAGTTCAGGCCCCACGACGGGA
>NW_012267420.1:1414824-1420257 GCF_000151885.1 Dipodomys ordii
GAAAGAAAGAAAGAAAGAAAGAAAGAAAGAAAGAAAGAAAGAAAGAAAGAAAGAAAGAAAGAAAGAAAGGAAGGAAGGAAGGAAGGAAGGAAGGAAAGAAAGAAAAAAGCAACTGATACTAGGTATTGCAACTGATCAGTTGGATAATGAATATAAATTATTCCTTAGCCCTATTCCCCAAAGACAAAAATGGAATGAAATATAGATAATAAGCCAAAACTGTCTAGAAAACAAATGCTAATGAATTTTTAACTAACCCAGAAGAAGGCAAGAGAGAGAGAGGAAAGAGAGAGATTGGTTAAACAAATACAAATTAAAGAATAAAGTATTAGATTTAAAATATTAGGTTTAAATTAGCAAGTTTGATTTCAGCAAAAGCTACATTGTGAGTTCAAGGCCTGTCTGACACACCTAGTAACACCCTATCTCATAAAACCTAGGACAGAGTATCCAGTTCAGTACTGGAGTACTTGCATGATTTACACAAGGCCTTGAGGTATATTTGCAGAAACATGCACACATGCATGCATCGGTGTGTGCATATGCATGTGCACGTGTGCACACACACACACACACACACACACACACTCAAAATTTCCTTTTAGCTGGGTGCCGGAGTCTCACCCCTATAATCTTAGCTACTAAAGAAGCTGAGAGGCTGAGATCTGAGGATTATGGTTCAAAGCTAGACCAAACAGGCAAGTCTGTGAGACCCATCACCAATAAACTATCAAAAAAGCCAGAAGAAGGGCTATAGCTTAAGTCATAGAAGGCTAGCTTTGAGCAAAAGAAGGCCAGGGACAGCGTCTAGGCACTGAGCTCAAGCTCTGGAATCAGGACCAAAAAAAGAAAAAAGAAAATTACTTTATGAAATCTCATTTCTTAAATGTTAAAAGATAAAAATATATTTAACACAACATTGAACTAGGAGGGCGGGGAGCGGGGTGGGAAGGGATGGGAAGGGGAAACAAAGGAGGAGGCTACAATGCTTGATAAGAAATGTTATCTTGCCCATGTAATTGTAACCCCTCTGTACAGTATTTTCACAATAAAAATAAATAAAAATTTAAAAAAACATAGAACTACCTCTCCTGGGCATTAATGAACACTAACATGGCCATGATAAAGCTACCAACACACTGTGTTCATTGCAGCATTATTTACCATAGCTAAGATATGAAATCAACCCAGATGCCCCTGAGTAGAATGGATCAAGAAAATGTGGTATATATACACAATGGAATTCTATGCCTCCATAAGAAAGAATAACATCTCCCCATTTGGAAATGGAAAAACTTGGAAGATACCATAATAAATGAAATAAGCCAGACCCAAAGACACATAGGCACCATGGTTTCCCTCATTTGTAATAATTAGTATATGTCTAAGATAGTACCAGCAGAGGATCACAATAGTGAAAAAGCTATGTACATAGGATCATATAAAATAATGCTAATCAAGATGAAATCCAAGATATGGAAACAAAAGGCATTTTGGGGTTTCCCTTTGCTTTTTTAAAAAAATGTACGGTGTAAAGTTGTTTTCCTTCTTATTTTTTTCTTCCCTCCCCCCTGCCCCTTTTGGTTTATCCCCTGTTGTCATTGTTTTTGATTTTGATGTCCTATGTCATGTACATTTGTTTAACTGATCTGGGGAAGGGAAGGGGAATAACAAAATGGTGAGACAAAGTACAAAGGGTGAACAAGTACAACAGTGATACTCACAAGCCCCTGTATTGGAAGTGAACTTTACAACTTGTGAGGGAGGGGTGTCAGTGGGAGAAAAAGGGGGTAACGCTGCTCGACAAGAATCTACTCAATACTTGCTTATATAGTTGTAATCCCTCTGTACATCACCCTTACAATACGATTTTTAAAAATGTACCACACAACTATTAGTTATAAAAGTACTGATGTGATTATATTGAGACAAGGTAGACTTGAGGATAATGAACACTACCAGGGACAAACAAGAACATCTCACAATGACAAGTGAATCACTCAAGTTCCACTTCTTGAAAGGGGCACAAGGGAACTTTCTGAAGAGATGGAAATTTTCTTCACAGCCATTTTCTTTGAAGGTGCATACACTTGTCAGAACTATCAAACTGTGTACTTTGAGTGGGTACAACTATTCTATGTGTTACAAAACCACTCAGCCTTACTGTATTTGGTATGGCCCCAAGTGCTGTTAGAACAAAGAAAGAAAGAGAGACAGGTCTAGGATTGTACTAAGTGCCATTTTCTGGAGGAAATGCTATTACAGTGTTCTCTCTGGTGGCAGCAAGACCAGTTGGATTGCTGCAGTTTGACTCAGAAATGTATAGGTTAGGACAAAGGGACTTCACAATCGTTAGAATAAAATTGGTTTATCTTAGATAATATAAAGGCCCTGGCGTCAGAGTCTTGTTTATAAAGCCCAGCATTTTGTTAATGCTTTTATTGTTTTGTGGTTTACTGGAAAACCATGAATGAAAATCAGCTATTATAGCATGGAGTTGGGTGGAGTGGGAGCAATGGAAGGCAATCATGTAGGATATTAATCAAGATGGCTAAAGTCAACTTAAATCTTTTTTTTTTGATAACTGTGTCCTTTTTTTTTGGGGGGGGGGGTCCGGTCATGGGGCCTGAACTCTGGGCCTGGGCGCTGTCCCTCAGCTCTTCAGCTCAAGGGTAGCGCTCTATCACTTGAGCCACAGCTCCATTTCCAGCTTTTTTCCTTTTGCTTATGTGGTGCTGATGAATTGAACCCAGGGCCTCAGGCATGCAAGGCAAGCGCTCTACCACTGAGCCACCTTCCCAGCCCGATCAACTTAAATCTTTAAATGTTTTAAAAGTGGTATTTCCCAATGAATCATAAACAGTGCAGTATTGTATGGCATAGTGAGTTATAGCTATGTATTTATTTTTATCGGAGAGTGCCAAGTCTAAATCTAACCTTTATCTATGCTTTACCAAATAAGAGATTAACTGAAATAATTACCTTCACTGTGGTTTTCTAAAATGGACATTATATTTATAAATAGTCATTGGAAGGATTCAATAATTTACTGCAAATAAGTGCTTAGAAACTTTTGAAGTATTTGATAAATGTTAGCCACTTTCACATTCTATATCCTCTTTTTACTCATTAGGACAGGATGCTTGTGATAATCTGTGACATTATTTTAACCAATCAAAAGGAGATAAAGAGGAGAAAGAGAAAGTAAAGCAGCCTTTTATTGGAAATAGGTTTTTAAAACAGGAATTAGCTAAAATTGCATGTCCGGTATTTCGGTTTGAGCAATGACAAACCTCTTCCAGTAATTTGATCTGCATAGTAGGCAATTGCCCTAGAGTGGGGTAGGAGCAATGCCAGCCAAAACCTGAGAACAATATAGAGTTTTGCCAAGAATTCTCATTAGCAGTTTTGGAAACACCTATGAGCAACCTCTAGGCTCTACATAGTCATACTCCATGAAGAATACATTTCATAAAGATATATGAGTGAGTTAATAGATGGAGAATGTAGAATTCACAGTCAGTTTATGAAAAGGGATGACCTTGCTTTTTAACTTTATAGAGAATAGAAAATGTGATGTTGGTAACAAAAGATCTGTATTTTAAGTAGCTTCTTAGAGCACTATGTAGCTTTTTCATTTTTCTAATGTGAGAGGCCTGGTGATGTAGTTAGGTATAACAGTGATTGCCTAGCATACATGAGGCCCTGGGTTTAATTTTATTAAGGGAGGAGAGAGAGAGAAAGAGAGAGAGAGAGAAAGGGAGAAATAGAGAGAGAGTCAGACAAAGAGAGAGACAGACAGAGACACAGAGACAGACAGAAGCAGAGACAGAGTAGAAGGAAAAAAAGGAGGGGGGGAGGTAAAGGGAAAAAGTCATCTTATTATTATAGTATCTACCAAGTATTTATAGTTAATGTTGTATTTAATGTAACCTGTATCATCTTTATAGTTTATATTTCTTAGCACTGGGGATCAAATATAAGGCCTCATACATAGTAACTGCATAACTGAATGCCAGAGTGCTACCAGTAGTGCCTACTATATGTAGGCAAATATGTATATGACAGAAACAACTCACCTTGAAGTGACACATGAGAAGAAATTGTCTTGGGGAGATGAGGTCAATGTCAAAATCAACTGATTTTAGATAAGCCAGTGGACACTGATGAGGATTAAATCTGAGCAGAATGCCAAGTGCTTTAAATCATCTTCAATAGAAGCTTTGGATTCTATATAAGGAATGAAACTAAAGCTAACAAAACTACAGATTGGCACGGAGATTCAGTTCTCCACATTAAGAGAGGACATTTGGGAAGTGATGAAAATTACATTTAGAGCCAAGTTTTTAACTTCTGAATTAATTGGAAAGAAAAGCTGTCTACAAAAACATGGCAAGGTGTGGCTGAAATTAAGAAAACAACTCCATTCGTAATAGCCCCACAAAAAATAAAATACCTAGGAATTAACTTAACCAAAGAAGTGAAGGACCTCTATGATGAAAACTTAAAAAACCTGAAAAAGGAAATCAAAACAGAACTTAGAAAGTGGAAAAACCTCCCATGCTCCTGGATTAGAAGGATCAACATTATGAAAATGGCAATACTTCCCCAGGCTTCTACAAATTCAATGTGATACCTATCAATATTCCAACCTCATTCTTCAAGGAAATAGAAGAGGCAAGCCAAAAATTCATATGGAACAATAAAAGACCTTGAATAGCAAAAATGATCCTTAACAGAAAGAACAGTGCTGGAAGAATATCAATACCAAATTTCAAACTCTACTACAAAGCCATAGTAAACAAAACAGCTTGGTACTGGCACAAGAACAGACCTCAGAACCAATGAAATAGCATTGAAAACCCAGAAATGAATCCACAGACCTATAGCCATATAATCTTTGATAAAGGAGCTAAAAAAAATAGAATGGAAGAAAGACAGCCTCTTCAGTAAATGGTGCTGGGAAAATTGGTTAACTACTTGTAGAAAACTAAAGCTAGATCCTTATATCACCCTGCACCAGAATCAACTCCAAATGGATCAAAGACCTTGGAGTCAAAGCAGACATTCTGAAAACATTACAGGATGGAATAGGAGAAACCCTAGGTCTCCTTGGCCCAGGCCAAAATTTTCTTAATAGAGATCCAGAAGTACAACAAATCAAAGAAAGGCTGGACAAAGGGGATTGCATGAAATTGCAGAGCTTCTCTATGGCAAAGGACATAGCTAGTAAGATCAATAGAAAGCCCATGGATTGGGAGAAGATCTTCACTAGCCATACAATGGACAAGGGTCTCACATCTAAACTATACCTGGAACTCAAAAAATTAAATCCCCCAACAACAAATCTTCAAAGAAACAACTGCCCAATAAATAAGTGGGCGAAAGACTTAAAGAGAAACTTCTCTGAAGAAGAAAGAAGGATGGCCAATA
>NW_012267420.1:1420307-1427140 GCF_000151885.1 Dipodomys ordii
CCCCCCCCCCCACACACACAATGTCCTTAATTTGCTTCTAAAGCTGACAAGGTGACTCAGGAAGGGCCTTTTCTTATTCCAGGTTTGTTATAAAAGACTTCTGGCACCCTCCCTCCTCAGGCCATTTAGATGTTGTAACTCTGCCAAGAAAGTACTTTCCAACACCCCTGCTAATTTCTATTCTCTTTTAGAATCTAGCTCGAATATTACTTCCACAAGAAGACTGGCTTGAAACAGAATAGTTATGTCATAAAAAATATGTTTTATATGAATTTCATAATTTCAATTATGTTTTATATTTAATGTTTTATAATTCATTGTTTAATATAACTTTTCTACATAAGAACAAAAGTTTTGGATGCATGTATTTTATTCTCCAATGAGATTCCTGTTCATTGTGTATAACACATTATGAAGTTCATGGGTGTATTCAACAAGTGTCAAAAATAGAAATAAATACAAAGAGTGAACTCAGAGAGAGTCCCAAAGAAGGAAGAGCTTAAAGTATTGTCCATATATCCTTTCCCAAGTCTTTATCCAATTACCCTTTGTTTTGCAATCTGTATGAGCTCCAAAGGAAGAATATCTCCATTTCTTTTTCCTATTACATTAAGGTTTGGGAGAGTATTAAGGCTCATTGTGTTTAGGTTTTTTTTTCCTTTGAAGTAAATACACCTAGCATAGTCTAGTAGAAAATCAAATGCATAATGCGTTTATAAATGTAAGCATGAGAGAGCTTCATGCCCTGTCATACATGGACATCATCCTTCCTATGGCAGTTTTATCTGGTTGTTATGGGTTGTTATTTGTAAATGATCCTTTTGTTGTTGTTTTTAAAGTACTTGAAGATTTCTGTTGTTTATGCTGTATATGAAATACTAAAATGAGCTTTGAGCAAAGATTACAGCACAGGTTATCTATTAAAGGAAGGTATTAATTAAGGATCAATTGAGGATTAGAGAAACAATTGAAGTTATTTTTAACTCAAACAAGATTAAATATAAGGATTTACATGCTTAGAAAACTATTGAAAGAGTTAAAATAACAGATTTTAGTCTAAGCTGGCCTTTATAGTTATACCGTTAGAACACCCATCAAAGGAATTATTCTGCTAAGAAAGGTGATGTAGACTCCTACATGAGCTGAAAGTCAACACTAAATGGATGTCTTGTATGTATTGTCTCTCACCACTTAAACTTAGAATTCTAGTTTTATATAAGTACATATTATAGGCAACACCTACAACAAGTGAAGGTTGAGGCAGAGTATTGGAGATATTCTTTTATACTCTATAGAAGTAGTAGAACCATAAAGCAGGCATGCCAATTTACCACACATCATCCCTCACACCGAGATAACTGGATATGTTTTAAGTGTGTTTGTTAAGAGAAAGAAATAGTCTAGCACCCATGGCTCACACTTGTAACCCTAGCTACTCAAGAAGCTGAGAGCCACAGTTCAAAGTTAGATCAGGCAGGAAAATCCACGAGACTCTTATCTCCAATTAACCACCCCCAAATCCAAAAGTAGAGCCGTGTTCCAAATGGTAGGATGCTAACCTTGAGCAAAAGCTCAGGGATAGCACCCAGGCTGTAAATTCAAGCCCAAGGACTGAAATAACTAAAAAGAGAGAGAGAGAGAGAGAGAGAAAAGAGCAGGGCAGTGGGGGTATGGGGCAAAAATATATTAGAAATCTTAACTCTAAAAATGTGGTAAAATAGTTGTTCTTAAAATTGGATTATCATCAGAAGTTCCTGGGGAAATTTATAATTGTACAGATTCCAATTTTCCCCAGAGATTTTTTTCCCAGTCCTGAGGCTTGAACTCAGGGTCTGGGCACTGTCTGAGCTGCTTTTTGCGCAAGGCTAGTGGTCTATCACTTGAACCACCGTACCACTTCTAGCTTTTTTTGTTTATATGGTACTTAGGAATCAAACCCAGGGCTTCATGCATGCTAAGAAAGCACTCTACTACTAAGCCACATTCCCAGCACCCTCCCCCAGAGAAATTTTGATGTAAATAATCTAACATTAATATTTATGTTGAAAAAAATGGGAAGGTTGAAATTTCATGTATACAATGCATTTAACGACTAATTTACTCCAAATTGTCAGAAACCTATTAGTAAATCCAAATTTGTATGTTTCTCTAATGCTGAATACATTGTTAGTCTCTTGACCTTTTGATGCTTGTAGAAATGGCAGAAACAATACATGGCTTCTATCAATGTTCCCTCTAGAGTGAACAAAAGCAGTCTGGTACTTCACAAGGAAGATATGTGATTCACAACTATCTTAGAGGTGAAATGTCTTGAGTAAGTGTTAACTTGTAAAACCCTGTTGCAATGAAAGTTGTTCCCAATTATAATATATATCTCATGAACTATAATTGGCTCTGTATTATTTTTTATGAGGCCATTGTTTTAAAACTTAAAAAGTTCAACTGAAAGCATTACAGTTACTTTATTTTTGCTGTTGTTTTCTAGCAAATGAAAATAACTTCACAAATATTTGTTCCCAGAAATTTGAAAAAGGCTTGCCTTCATATAGGACTGTTATGCAAAAGGAATACTCTATTAACTTCTGCTTACAATATTAAGATTTTACCCATGTGGAAATATTTAACATCCTTAAATTAACATTAATTAATATTTGTAGATACATATGAGGAATTCTGTGGAGAAATCATACTAAGTTAAGACGTTTCTGGAACTTAATTGCATACACTGAAAGTAATTTTTTCTGACACTCTGTAACATACAAGAAAGGAAATAATTTCTATATAAAATGATTTCTATAAAAATGTATTTGTATATTTATGCTTTTAAAATAGAGCTTATAGTGACATATAATCCCATATATCATAAATAATCATTTGTTATATATATAAATGATAAATTATCAATAAACTGCAATTTTGGAAGGCTACTTAATCTTGGGTTGTACAGGCTTCATCTCTAGTGTAACAAGCAACAGATAGAAGAAACTTGAAAGTGGGTTGGTTACATTATTTGAAAACATTTCCATTTCTCTTGAAAGCCCTTGTCATCACCATGATATCTTTAAATTCTCTAAGATGAGTCTTCGAGAGTCAGTTTCTGAATCCTGCTGCAGTCACCATGGAGAATTTCAAGCTATGGTTGACCTTGCGATTCTCATTCCTTCAATTTGTTTTATATCATGTCACACATAAGTAGAACTGTATCTTTTCTCTTGTTTCCACAGGAAAACCATAGACATGTGTGAATTTTGCACATTTTTATGATATTTTAGGAAGACAATGCTTACATTTTAAAACTCTAAATACCTGAAGAATAACATTCTCTCTCCTTTTGGTAAGGCTTACCCACTGCTAAATTTCTATTTATTTCTAAGTCAAAGTATTTTGAGTGTAAAATGTCAACATTTGAGCTCTTAATTATCAAGAGTAGATTTTTGTATGTCATGAGGGCTTCAGATCCATGTTCACACTTTCATAGGTGGATATTTTTGTTTCTATCCCATTTGCTGTACAATTCCATCCTCTGTCACTGAAATTCAGTGCCAATTCGGTGATCTACCACAATTCCACACATATATTCATCCATTTCTCTGCATTTTAATTCTTCTAATCAACATGAAAATTTACTACTGGGTTGTCTTGTTTTTTATTACTCCATGACAATACTAACAGAAAAAAAAAAGAAAAGAAAAGAAAAAGAACTCTCCCAACCTGTTCCTCACACGTATCCTGATTACCTGAAGTTCTTTCTAAAAATCATATGCCAGCATTTTGTCATCATCTACAAAAAATTTCAATTTTTATACTATAGACTCATGCATCTTATAGACCAATTTAGAAAAACTGATGCCTTTATTATATCTTTCTAACAGAAAAGTTGTATATATATTCACATACAGTATTTAATAACATATAATAATATTTTATAATTTCCTCTGCAGGGATTTTATTAATATTCTGTAAATGAAAATTGCATCTTTTCCTTAAGTCTATTTTATCATAGTTTACTACTTGTTTATAAAAATGTAACTGGCTTTAGAAAACATCCTATACATGGCCTGATTGCTAATTATCCTCTTTAATAATTCATAGATATTTTGCAATATACATGATCATAGCATATGAAATTTATGTATTTTAATTTCCTTGTTTCTAAATTTAATTTTTTATGCTATTACACCATTTAAAATCTTCACCTCAAGGTCAAATGTTAGTTTAACATTCTAGGCCTTGATTTTGTGCAAGTAGTATTGATATTGGAGCTTGAAATTGGCCTGAGCTCTGCCTCTTAATGTTTTCCCTCAATGCTCTCTCTACTACTGGAGCCACACCTTCACTTCTGGATTTATGGTGGTTAATTGGAAATAAGAGTCTCTTGGGCTTTCTGGCCCAGATTCGCTGTGAACCTTAATCCACAGATCTTAGCCACCTGCGTAGTTAAGATTAAAATTGGGAGCCACCTGATCCCCAGCTCATTCTTAATGTTTTGTTTTCTTCTTCATTTTTTTTTTTTTGCCAGTCCTAGGGCTTGACCTCTGGGCCTGGGCACTGTCCTTGAGTTTCTTTGGTTCAAGGCTAGAACTCTGCCAACTTGAGCCACAGAGCCACTTCTGGCCTTTTCTGTTTATGTGGTACTGAGGAATCAAACCCAGGGCTTCATGCATATTAGGCAAGCACTCTACCACGAAGTCACATTCCTAGCTCTCATTCTTTATTTTTAATAAATGTTTTTAATACTCCTTTATTTATTACATTATCTCCTGCTGTTTTATGAGCAGGTTAAAGACTTTATCTTAATTCCTTAAATAAATACTCATTTCTATTATGAATAGGTATACTAATGAGCTCCATATTCCTTACCATTTATCTTATTGTATAGTTTAAGTTTCTAAAATAATGCATGGAGATCACTGACCTGCTCCACAATCTATGCTTTGGATATGGGCTATTAGATGTCTTCTGACCAGAAACCCTACAAGACATATCTTCTTGGCTCTGCAAAAGAAAACCCTACATTTCAGAAGGAGCTCTATTTCCCTTTCTCATTTCCTCAAATTAGTTCTCTTTTCCTGATTCCCCTGTTTAGAGAGTTGGCTGGATGTAGCATATTGTACCCTAAAAAGTGTGGTGCCTACATGCAAGTGTCATCATCTGAAGAAATAATGTGTCAAAACACAAAACAACATGATTAAAAGCCTCAAAGAATTAAGCATTAAGGAAGACAAACATCCCAATTCATTTCAAATTGCTCCTCAGCTAGTAACTGATTCTATAAACCTATCTTCTAAATATTTGAAAGAAGGCCTCTACCAGTTACCATATGGACGGCAAGTTGAGTAGCACGAGAGAAAAAAACTTCCTCTCATTGTTTATTACAACTACAAGTCTGGATAAATATTTTTCTTTATTTAAAAGAATGTGATTGAAACAAAAGTCAAATCTTATTGAAATCTGTGGGTATATATACAAAAAAAAGAAAGAGTACATTATCTTTAAGAAAGAATTAGAGTATACAATTGGAAAATAATTAACTGAAGCAAACAGATGGGAAATAAATCCCTTTGGACTCTCAATAAGTACAAGTGGCTTCCAGGAAACAAGAGCAAGAATCCATAAGAAGAGAATAGACTGAAATGAAATGATGAACCCGATGAAGAGAGAAGGGGAGGAGCTAAGATTACAAAGTAAGATTACAAGCTGATGTGATTAAAAGATTCCAAAAATAAGTAGAAGGAATTAGATCAATGTAAGAGACAATAATGAATAGAATATCATTTGAGAGATACTCTAGAACTTAAAAAATCACGAATAGCAAAAAAACATATATCATATGTTTTATGTGGTATGTGAGAATTGAGATAGAGCTTAATGAGTGTAAATGTTGCCAAGAAAGATAATCAAACAATTGGAATAATAACATATAATAAAGAAAATTATAACTGGCAAAAAATCTCCATAGACATCGCTATACAGACACCAGTCTTCCACATCATTTGATACGATGGAATTTTCTATTTCTAATAATGTCTTCAACAAATACATTGTATATCAATGCACATAAAAATAAATAGACAGTAGAATAAATTTTCAAGCAGAAAAAAAAGATGTGTAAATTCAAAAGAATTAGTGGGTTTCCATAATCTTTTCCATCATGATATTTACATAGCCAGTCAACGTAAAATAATGCCACAGAGATTTTGAAAATGATTTAGCTCATGTTTTTATTATATGTGAACTTTTCAAGAAAGAGATCACTTGGCATTCTCATTATAGTATTTCACATATGTTATTTCTCCATCAGAAGAGATAGGCAATGATTTGATAGCCTAGTTTTGGTTTTATTCTTTTTTTTTCTTTTACTTTTTTTTTATTGTGAGAATACCGTACAGAGGAGTTACAATTACATGGGCAAGATAACGAGTACATTTCTTATCAAGCATTGTTGCCTCCTCCTTTGTTTCCCCTTCCCATCCTTTACCATACTCCTCCCCTCCCCCACCCGATCGTCCCCCCACCCCCCACCAAAGTTGTTAAGTTCATTTTTCACATAACGACTTGTACATCTCATTGTTGCAATGGGTCCACCTGTATCCCTAGTTAAACGATTTGTTTTTTTCCCTTCCCCTCCAAAAATTATACCAACATCAAATACAGTGAAAGAATGGGTAATAGTGTGGGGGGAGGGACATACAAAGCAACATAGAAATCATCTTATAAATATGATAGAAACAATTACATGAAAGGAAAAAAAAACAAAAAAAATTTGAATACTTATCTTGGGGTTCATTCCCCTAACATCAACTTATCTGACCTTTTCTGCTTGACTCAGACAT
>NW_012267420.1:1439975-1499924 GCF_000151885.1 Dipodomys ordii
CGACTATGTTTATTGCAGCATTATTTACCATAGGTAAGATATGGAACCAACCCAGATGCCCCTCAGTAGATGAATGGATCAAGAAAATGTGGTATATATATATATACACAATGGAATTCTATGCCTCCATCAGAAAGAATGACATTGCCCCATTATATTAAGTGAAGTAAGCCAAGCCCAAAGAAACATAGGTCCCATGGTCTCCCTTATTTACAATAACTAGTATATGTCTGAGTCAAGCAGAAAAGGTCAGATAAGTTGATGTTAGTGAAATGAACCCTAAGATATGATTCAAATATTTTTTTTCTTTCATGCGATTGTTTCTAACACATTCATAAGATTATTTCTTTGTTGCTTTGTATGTCCCTCCCCCACAGTATAACCCATACTTTCACTGTATTTGATGTGGGTTTAATTTGTGGAGGGGAAGGGACAAAACAAGAAAAAAAAAACAAAGCATGGCAAGACAGTGGCCTGATTAGCCTCACAACGTAATCATAGAGCAATGACTCAAACATGCTGGGGGACAGAATTTGTTTTCGATGTCCTGTTTTGCCTCCATGATAAAGCCATAGATAACCTGTTTGTCCCAGAAAGAATTACATTTTTAGAGAATGAATAAGTATTTATTATAAACTAAGTATTTTTCTTTGGCGTTACCTGTATGAGAATGAATTTTGTTTTTAGCTATGCTCTTAAAGTGAACCCACAGAGCCTTTGCAGATTCAACAACTCCAAAGAGGGTCATTACGGAAGCCTAAATTCAACTCAACCTTTCTCAAACTGAGCATTTCATGGCAAAATATTCATCAATAACTATGTACCAGGGTAAATAGGGCTAGAAATTTGGGCTGGGAAACTGACTCCATTATAAATTCTAAGCGGAGTACCATAAAGCTTGCTTTGTCAGAGACTATCTCACTTCACACTTAAAAAAAAAAAACTGGCATTTACAGATTTTAGTGTTCCTTGTTGTGCTTAAAAGTATCCCAGCTTAAACAAAAGGTATAAGACAATCTATTCAACCAAAAGCCAATACTTCACACCTTGTGGAAGAGGTTTCGTCAACCTTATTCCTTATTCCAGAAGGAAAATGTCAATCAACATCATGGCTGTATTTTCAGGAGAGGAGAGGACAGGGAGGATGTGAATGGCGTAGGCTAACACCTTGGGAAGGGAAAGCCCCATAATATGACTGGTAATTCTAGCTATGCAAATTGCAGATGCAAAACACTACTTCTTCCTGAAGATGCTATACTTATCCAGACACAGACTACATGCATAATTGAGAGGGAGTTCCTATCCTTGTGCAACAGATTCTTGTTTCCACCCTTCTGAGAATGCAGAAGGAAATAAACTCATATTTATAAGAAGTCAGTTTTTGCTATCATAATTCAGTAACCAGAAAAAGAGAACATTTTTAATTGCACATTGATTCTTTCCTTTTGCTCTCTGACTTCTCTTAAATTAGACAAATTCCTAAGGGAAATTTGTTAACAGAACATCAGGAGGAAAAAATATTCTAACTAGAAAACTAGGAAGAGTGTGGATTACAAAATACAGAATCAATCATTGGAATTGGAGACTCAGAGTTGTAATAGGCCTGGATAAAGGCTGTTTATACATTGCTCAGTCATCCAGATCAAATTTCATTAAATGTATAAGAAATAGAAATTATTTGGGTTGGGGCAGACTACTAAGAGAAGTAAAGGAGATAAGTAGAGAAGACACAACTTGGAAGCAGGTGACTCTATTAAGAAGCTTAGTGGTTGTTCACCTATTTTTCTTCTCTAAGCTATGTCTCAGAGTGAGAATATAAGACAAAAAAAAATATTCTAACTTTACAAGGATTTGAGGGATGAAGAATTTGTCTCAGTTGCCAGGCAGAATGAAAGGGAGCAAGTTTTGTTGTTGTTGTTGTTGTTTCTAAGTTCTTCTGACCTAGCAACTGAAATATTTTCTCACCACAGAAAAAATAATGTGGATAGGTTTTGAGGTGGAAGTCCCCTGAACCAAGTGTCTTTATAAACTAGTTAAAAAGTATGAGAGAAGTTAAATGATAACAAAGTGAAACCAAAAGGGTCTTGTCAGCAGAATTGTTAGTAATTTGTGTAGAACCTTAAAAGAAGTTGGCATCTCTGCATGGATGCATTGATGGTAACACCCAAGGACCCAAATCCATACCTGTAGTGCCTTTTACCTGACCTATCATCATCATCTGAAATAAGGGATAAAAGTGGAGATTAAGACAGAGGGAACAATAACAGAAGCAAACATTTTTATATAGTTTCCTTTCAGTCAGACATTATTCTACATGACTTACATAGACAGCCAAACAGACAGACAGACAGATGGATGGATAGATAGACAGACAGACAGGCAGGCAGATAGACAGACAGACAGACAGGCAGGCAGGCAGGCAGACAGACAGACAGACAAAAAGAAAGAAAGATAATTTACATATTTAATTCTCACAGGTACCACTATAAAACACACTTTTTTTTTTCAGTTGTGGAGCTTGAACTCTGAGCCTGGGCACTGTCCCTCAGATCTTCAGCTCAAGGCGATCACTCTACCACTTGATCCATTTCTGGTTTTCTTTGATTAATTGGAGATAACAGTCTCACAGGCTTTGCTGCCCCAGGTAGCTTTGGACTATGATTCTCAGTTCTCAGCCTCCTGAGTGGCTAGGATTACAGGCATGAGCTACCAGTGCCTGGTAGCTATAACTAAAAAGAAAAAAAACAAAAACAAACAAACAAACAAAAGAACAGGTCCTGTAACAGACCTGGTAGTGCATGTCTATAATTTTAGCATTTAACTTCAATCTGGGCAACATAACAAGACCCTATTTAAAAACAATCATTCTACTGGAAATGAAATCCTGACTTTATGAGGATTAATGGATAATATCAGTTTTATGATAGTAAGTACAAAAAAAGGGTTTAAAATGCATATAAATTTATTAGCACTTTTCAAATACTTGAGAGAAAAAGTATTAAAGGAGGAAGGACTTCCTTTGGCTCCCAAGCATGGAGAGAGGTGTCAGTTCATAGCTAAGTCACTCTGTTTCTAGGCATGCTGAGGCCAAATGTGGTGAAAGTGGGTGGTGAAAGTGCAGTGAGGCAGAGCTGCTTACCTCATGGAGACGAGAAAGCAGAGAGCTGACAGAGCCAAGAACAAGACACTCTCCAAAGGCACACTCCAGTGACCTACTTCCTCCAGTTAGGGTTACCTCCTGAAGTTTCTACTAGCTCCTCAAATACCATCACCAACTATCCGCCACATGAACATGCGGAGGATACTTCATACTCAAACCACAATAGCAGCTGAAATTCCTCACAGATATTTTAACTCACTAAGATAGTTGCTTATTGTGAACTTTTAATTATTAGGTATTCATCTCTAAATATAAGCATATACATATATACATATATATTCATATATATATATATATATGCATACTAATACACAAAAATAGAGTAATTCAAGCAACCCAGAAGCAAGTAAAAGCTCCAATACATGTACTTTCTCTTTGGCAGAAAAACATTCTTCCAACTTTTCCTTATTCTTTTACTCACCAGCTAACTCCTGACTTCATTACTCTTTTTCATAGTCCTTTCTCTAGATTGAGTACATCCTGCTTTTATTAACACCTTAAAATTTCTTACAACATTGCACTTAGAACATGTTTCTTGTCTTTTCCATTTAGTTCAGGTTTTAGCAGTAGTGGTAGAACACAGTAAAAATAGAGGCCCATCATGTCTGTGTCTTTTTATCTTGCTCAAAAAACACAACTAATGCCCAAATTCAGACACATGTAACACTAGGATTTCACAAGTCTGAAAACTTGAAAAATAATTAGAAAAAGATTAAGATATTTACTATTACAGGGCTAGTGATATTGTTGAGGCTATTTATGGATAGTTAAATAATAATAAACAATCATAATTTAAGAATTCATATACATTCATTCTAGAAAATGTATTTTTCTTGCCTTCATTTTAAGAAAATTATTATGGGATAGTAATAGTTTTTACTTTTGTGTTCTACTGCCAGTAATTACTCTAAATGATAAAGATAATATGTAATTATTACAATGTATTTAAAATACTTGCGTTTTTTTTTTAAAGTGAAAACACAATTGTACTAGGCGCTGGCAGCTCACACTTTTAATCCTACTCAGGAGATTGAGATCTGAGGATCACAGTTGGAAGCCAGCCTGGGCAGCAAAGTCTGTGAGACTCTTATCTGCAATAAGCTACTTAGAAAAAGCCAAAAGGTGCTGTGTTAACCTTGAGCACAAAATGGCTCAAGGACAAAGCCCAGGCCCTCAGTTCAAGCCCCAGAAGTGGTTTGTAATAATTAGTACATGTCTAGGATAGTCCTAGTAGAGGATCACAATAGCTCCATAGCTATGTACATATGACCATATAAAATAATGTTTAGTAAAATGAACCCCAAGATATAGAAACAAGAGATTTTTATTTGTTGTTGTTTTTAATGAACTGTGTGAAGTTATTTCTTTCTCTCTCTCTTTCTTTCTTTCTTTTTTTCAGTTTATCCTCTGTTTTCACTGTATTTGATTTTGGTACCCTGTGTATTACATATAGGTTTATCTGATTTGGGGAAGGGCAGGAGAATAACAAAATGGTGAGACAAAAGACCAACGGTGAACCAATGTAGTATCTATGTTCACAGACAATATGGTGGAAATGAACTATACAAATTGGGGGGAGGGTAGGAGAAAAACAAGGGAGGGGGTAACAATGTTAGACAAGAAATGTATTAATTACCTTATCTATGTAACTGTAACACCTTTGTACATCACCTTGACAATAAAATTAAATTTAAAAAAAGAAATTACAGAAGTTAAAATTATTTCCTGTTTTTCAAACTTTATCTTCCTTATAGTTATTCAGCATAATTATAATACAAACATAACTTGAAGTTAATGATTATTAAACACATTATATTTCACTTTTGAAATAATTCTTATATGGGTTGATGAAATTAAAAATGGTCACAATTCTCGTTTAACTTTTGACTAGTCAAGTGTGCTGTACAATTCATGTTACATCTAAAATATATTTCTTAACGCAATAAAATATTTGTGAGTTACCTGTGCAACCTTTGTGAAAGCTAGAATAAATTGTGAATAGTAAATTACAACATGGAAGGAAAATAGAATTAATATCCTTGGTATTTTAGGAAATGCTATTTTACATGCAAGGATCTACTGCCTTCTTATCTGTGTGAAAAATTTTGACAAGTTAATTTGCCATTTATCTTAACTATATGATTCAATAACTCAAATCTCGGCCCTCAAAACAATATTTGTCTCTGACACTGGCAAAAAATTCCACAAATATTCACAGAATTTAAACAGAGCTTCCTTTCATTTCAAAGGTAGAAAAGAAGACCACATAGGGAAAAATGATTATTTTACAACCTGTATGGTATCAGTCATAAGCATGAGTCTTTTGTCCCCTATTTCAGAGCACAGATCTTCTTTCCCTAAGTAGTAATGTGGAAATTTTCACATAGAGCTGGAGAATATTAATAATTTCTTAGTTTAAATGGGAAGTCTCATAATATAATTTTAAAATCAAGACACTAAAGTGTTTACTACTTTTTTTGTTGTTGCTTTCACAAGTGTAGATTTAAATTTTTTCTCCTTCAGTTGAATCACCTAGGTTTAGGTGAGGCCAACTCCCTGATTCTTACCTCAATGGAGAGAATAACTCTTAGTCATAGACAATCCAAGTGTCTTCTTTATAAGGCGAAAAGGTTCATTTGCAGAAATGGTCTCCAGTCAAATGGACCACATCATCTCAGAAAGTATTTCGTGGGACTTTGATGAAAGAGTGTCTGTATTTTTCTCATGTGGGATGTAACAAGTTGGAGGTTCCTGGAAGCTATCTTGCCTATCACGAGTGTGTGAAAATTCAAGCCAGGCAAAGACCAACAGAGCGAGGGGAGGCCACCTAAGCCTTCTTAACATTATCCAAACTTGAGTTCCTGGACATCATCATGAGGGAGGTTGAATAGACACAGAAAGAAAATTTAGTTATGGCCTAAAAACATTATTAGATCCCCTTTTCAGATGTTGATTTCCCTCTAGATGTACACGAATCAATAATTCACTCTCCTTTTGCTTTAAACTCAGATGGGCTTCTTTCTAAAGTCAAAAAGTACTACTAAATAAGTTAATCTATAATAGAATATGTTCATAGGATATGGCAGGAGGGAGGGAGAAAAAGGAGCAGGAAATGTGCTCACTCATGTGCACATCTCCTGTGTACAACCTTACTATTAATATGAGTATTGGAAATGGGCCGTAACAAAAAGTGAGCATGCTACTAGCTACTTTTCTAGAACTGAGAGGTTTATGAAACACAAGTTAGTTGACTTAAGAGCTCTTAAATAATAGATCCTTAAAATATGACTAGAGGGCTGGACAGCTTGAAAGTACAGATAGTACGAACAGCATGGTTCAAATGTACAGATCATATGAAGAACATGGCTCAATATACAGATGGAAGACTCCATTGGTACTTTCTTGCCTTTGCTAGGTGATCTAAAGACATTCAGTTCTTTGTGGTTCCCAAAATCAAGTTGTTAGATCCACTTTTGACTTGAAAAAATTTAAAAGCATAACAAAATTACTTAGTATTTCATCAATTTGTTATTGAATTATTAATAGAATCTGTGCCATTTCAAATTTCCATCGACACGAGTGACAATAATTTATAATTAAGCCACATATTTGGTGGCAATTGTACTAAGAACATTGTAATATTTTAGGTAAGTATTCATTAGTCACCCTTTAAAGCAGGAGCTATTGTGTTCCCAAACTGCAATGGGAAAATGGAGACTTGTCCAATGCCTACAATTGGTTGAAAAGCAACACCAGTCAGGTTTGTCTGCCTATACAATTCATGCACTGAATCACTGCCAATTCATCTTGGCTAGTAAGAAAAAATGGTGGTGTTTGTCTTAATAAGAAATTCAGCTGCATATTCTAATCTGACTTGAACTTAGAACTCCTTTATACAACTACTTAAAATTAAAAAACTGGAACTTTTGGGTATTTTAACCATTACTCCTGGATTGTTTTCTTTCTCTTTTATTTTTACAATGCTCTCATAATTGAAGTATTCATCTATATTTCTTATTAAAGCAGACATTTTAGAGAGAATACACACACACACACACACACACACACAGACTATGCCAAATGGTACAACATACGTAAGATATGGTTGATGTATCAGATTGTCTTTCCAGTTTCACCTAGACACCTAAAGTACATAAACACAGCCAGAGAGAAAACTGATTTGATTGGCTTTCTTCCTGCTACTAATTTGAAAAAATCTTGGCCTTAATCTAGACAGATGGCTTGTGGTTAAGTATCACATATTTTGCTACCGATTCTGTGTGGATTTCAAGGAATTTACTTATTTTTCTATGATAGTTAAAGGTAGCAGGGAAATATCAATCTAAGGATAGGTAAATATTTGCCAAGTTGAATTCAAAGAGGAAACTGAAATGTTTGCCAAAGGCTAAAATGGGCTCTTTTTTTTCCTATGAATTTTCAATGTCTGTAACCACAAATACAATATAGGATTTGCTCTATCTTGTAGAATAGGTTGTGATTTTACAAGTTTTCCTTACAGAAAACTCATGTTCACATGAAATAAAAATAGAATGGTATAACCAAAGTATGACTCTAACCAAGTCAAAATTCTTATATTAAATTCCATTTTTGTTTTGCAAAAAGAAATGTAGATAAAAGTCTACTGCTACTGCTACTACTACTACTACTACTGTGACCTCCTGCTTTCTTTCTCTTTTTTCTCTTTCCTCTTTATTCCTCTTAAACACACACCAGGAAAACAAGAAGGGCAACTTTGTGGCGTTTATAACATTCCTTTTGTAAAATACAGAGAAGAGTGAGAAAGAGAAATTCAAGTGAGAGTAATAAGCATTTTTAATGCTTTTCTTCTTTTGTAATCTTTCAGTTAATGGGAAAACTAATAATAGGACACGTAAGGGCTGCACATATATGAAAGATAAGAACTAAGTGGCAATGTAAAACTTTGTCTCCACATTACATGAAGCTCCTTACATGGAAAACTGGGTTTTTACAGCATACTGGGCAAGCTACTATGATTATTCCATATGGCTAAACAGGCTTTGAGCTGCTTTTTTTCCCACAGTCTGTGCTTGGTGTTACTCATATTAATGGGCTATTCGAGACTGATCTGATTTTCTGTCTGCCCCTATCTGTGGTCCTAAGCTTCAGTTCATTCCTTGCTCATTACATTCAGAAGTTAGAATCCACCATTCCTGCAGTTGGTATAGAAAATACCTTGCTCCTACCGTGCTGAAACAAATGTTTATGTTCTTACTTTGATGCTGGGAGAGAAGAACCAAGAGACTAAACCCAGTGTTTCTCCATAATTATTCAATAGAGACAGAACCATTCCCAGTTCAGTTCCCTAGGCAACCATTTAGGAAGATTTTTGCAACTTTACCCTATTCTATTTTTCTATGATTTGCTAATTTCTCTACATTTTCACTCTCTAGTCTTATACTTCTCATTTTTTTCATTAATCTTCCTTCTCTTCTTGCTGTTCTCTCCTCTTTTATTATCTGAGGAAAGTGATCAGGAGGAATACTTGTCCTTAAATTTGGCCATCAACTACCATCTGGTTACTCTTTTGCTCCACTTTATAAAATTCACAGAAGACCTTCATGAAGTGCTGCTGATATACACCACTAGGGCATGGTTGTGTCTCAGCTTATTGAAGTGTGGAAGTCTTCCTAGTGGACACAATGGTTCAGGATCTAATTTCCACAACTACCTGCTTTCTCTGAAGTCTTCGGGGATTTGAAATGTTATTTCTTAAACAATACCAAAAACAAACAGTGAAATAAACTCTGATCTGGGGATAGACTGCTTTTGTTAGCAGATAACTAGCCAGGAGAAGTTAGACATGGAAGAATACACAGCAAGTATTCTGGGAGAGGAATAGAATAGTGTTGAACAGAATCATTTGTTTGGAATGAAATGTTTTTGTTTTGCTCTTTCTTTGAATCAAGTTTCCTTATAGCTTCCAAATTTTATTCTCTAATGTAGAGATTTGGTGTTTTTAACCAAATTGGTTAGTTTTTGTTACTGGCTATTTCCCATTTAGTAAGTATTTAGTAGAAAATACATTCAGTACCTGTTCCCTACACAGTAAGATCTGTATGTCTTACTCTGCCTTTCCAAGGTCTTTAGAATGCAAAGACTGGATCTCATTTTCAACCTAAATGTTCACGTTTCTTACTACTTCTTCCTATGTGCTCTACTATAAGAATCATATTAGCTCACTTCTCTCCAAATACCCTTATGTATTTATTTTTCCTGTCAGCTTCTTCTCAGGTCCAGAACCCCTAGAAAATCCCTACCCCTAATTAGCTCACCTGGAAGTAACCACCACCTAGCCTATCTCCCTTCTGTCATGTGACTCACACATCACATTGCCCAACACAGATGGCTGGTCCTATACTCAAGAAGGCAGTAGAGGCTCTAAAAAAGCACCCCAAAAGGCAGCCTCTAGTAGGTTCCATCCTCTCTGTTCTATCTTTTGTTGCCAAAAGATTTCTAGGTAATTCCAAAGCCATCTTTGAGAAGGTATAGCTCAGGGTGGGAAGGAACAGGAAGACTATTTTAAGGAATAAAAGTGTTAAGGGAGAGAGCATCTTATGGTCCACCGAAATGGGACATCCCCTATCAAGTGTAATACTCATGTAAGGTTAAGTTAGAAATGCCCCAGTATGGAGCTACCTTAGAAAATTGTCTTGAGGAAGCAGTAGAGTGCGCGAAGAGTGAGGACAGATGTAGGAAGTGTTACTTGTTTCAGCATTTCTGCCATTGCCTTTGGCTAAGGCTGAGAAATGATAGCACTCACTTGTTGAGTACACATTATGGCGAGGACACACATAACCATTCTAGCTCTTCTCAGTTAAAACCTGAAGTAGGTAGCATGGAAAAAGTACAACTGAACCCAAATATACATTGTTTGCAGGTTCACAGTGTATATATTGTTGTTGTGGATAGTACAGTCTCTCGAAGTATTTTTTAACAATCAATGACCATCATCCCCAGGCTGGCTTTGGAGGCTTCTCAATAGCTTCAATCTATTTATAAGGAAAAAAAGCTCAAAAACTAAAAGAACACTTGTAATTTGAAGAACCCATGACTGGAAAAGTATTCTTCTTCTTTTTCATTTTCTGTCACTCTTGGAGATAGAAATACTGAGCATCACTTTGTTGTAAGGTGAGAAGTCAGACAAGCCACATTTGGAGAGGTTGAATCTTGGAGTCTTTAGTAAAAAGCTGGCAACTGCATGGTGGACTCCTGTCTCAAAGACCAGCAGCCAGCAAATACACTGTGTAAACTATGCCATGAAGGCCAGAGAGGAAAGAAAGAACAATACAATACCAACAAACCAATTCAGCTCCAATGGAGAACTCTCCACTGGAGAGTTCCAGTTCCAATGGAGAGCTCTCCGTTGGAGCTGAATTAGTATGACATGTTGATTGGAGAAGAGCCAGAACTAGGAGACAGTTCAGGATCACAGACACATGTGGCATGGCGTAATGGCATCTGTGCTGGTCCAGGCCGAAATAGGGTCAGGGCAGGGGGCAGGGTCACAGGAAACTCTCAGTCCCAGGCACTGGGCTGACAAGTTTAGTAACCTATCACCAAGTGCCTGCCTCCAGGGATTCATGTGTGCCCATCACCTTCATCCACCTTGAAAATAAAGATACCAGATCCTACCATTCACCATGTAGTCTATATGTCACCAACCAGACCTGACTTCCCTACTTCAACTTCTGCTAATAGATAATAATAATGAGGTATCTCTTTAAGTCTATGCCATTCAACAGAGTGTTTCCTGGCCAATGACCTGACTTCCATAGTTGTGAGAAGCAGATGCTCTCACTAGAAGAGTAGGCATGTATGTTAGTTGCCAGAGAGGAGACAATCAACTGAGGAAGAGAACTAAAAGGCCCTTTGGCTATGCTAAAAGGGGAAATCTGGTAAGAAGATGCCAACCGAGGAGAGAGGATGGTACTGGAGAGCAAGGAGGAACCTGCTCAGTAGCCTAGAGTCTGTAGTTAATGCAACACTGTGTAGCTGTCAGGGTAAAGGAAGTTAAACATGCTTTGTTCTCTTTATTCAGCATTATACTCTTGAAAAATCTCAGCATTTGAGCTGAGCAAATGAATTTACAAAAGGCACAAAAACCAAGCTCATTTTCATACATTGGCCAGGACCTTAAAAAAAAAAAAAGACAGTGTAGCTAAGGAAAGCCTGGGCAGGGAGGCATCAGTGAAGGGGAAGAGGATAGTTACAGGGCAGGGGAGAGTATCAGAGTTCAGTCCCGTACCTTCAAAGGCACAGTGGACTTTGTTCAGATAACAGCGTTCTTGTCTGTAAATCCACCCTCAGCTTCAATAATCATTTTAAACCTTTAGTTGATCTGTGCCTCAGTTTCCTTGGCTATAAATTGAGGACAATATTTTTTTCTTTTTTTTTTTTTGTCCTGGGGCCTGAACTGTGGGCCTGCACGTTGTCCCTCAGCTCTTCAGCTCAATGAGAATGTGCTACCACTTGAGCCACAGCGCCACTTCTGGCTTTTTCTGCTTATGTGGTGCTGAGGAATCAAACCCAGGGCCTCATGCATGCAAGGCAAGCGCTCTACCACTGAGCCACCTTCCCAGCCCCATAGGACAATATATTTTCGTAAAATTTAATGGATATTCACACACAGTGAGACCAAAGAGGTTACCCTTAGGAGAGAAACAAAAGGGTTTTTACCTATCTATCTATCTCTATCTCTATCTATCATCTATCTATCTATCTATGTCTATAGATGATATAGATGTCTATCTATCTATAGATGGATACGGATATAGATATATAGATATCAAAGTGAACTACAAGAATTCTTGGAAACAAGAGATCTCTCTTTTTATTTTTTTTTTATGATTGATTCTTTAGGTATGGTGTTTTCAATTTTATACCTTTGGGAGGGTGAGGGGAGAGCACAGAACTCAAAGGAATAGGGTGAAAAGTGCAGTAGTGAAGCTCACTGGACTCTGATGAAAGTGAACTATGCAACTCATGGGTGGAGATGGGAGGGAGGGACTGGAGAGAATGAGGGAACAGAGACACTGTATGAAAGAAAAGGTACTCATTACCTGATTTATGTAATTGCAATCCCTCTGTGCATTTAAAAATTCAAGAAGTTAGCATTGATAAAATGCTCCAAACAGAGTCTGGCATATAGCAATTGTCTTTAAAAGGTTTTTCTGTCACTTGGGGAGATGACAGAGCTTAGTGACTGAGAGCAGGGATTGTGAAAGCCAGCCTCACTGGCTTTGGAATGGCTTTGCCACTTACTACAGTATCAGGTGCCTCTCTGAGCCTGCTTTGATGTATATACTCATTGTGAGACTTGGATACATGAACATATAGAAAACACTGTGAATCACTTTCATGTGTAATGAGTGTCAGATGTTGTAATCTGTATCTTCCCCTTGCTACTCACTCACCTGCACATCACTGAACAAGGAAACTTTCTGTCCAGGAAAATGACTCTAAAGATACAAGAAGCCATTCTCAGAGCCTCTAACCCTTCACAGTCACTTTGCCAAGACGACTTGGCCAGTGTCCACTTCCTGCACTCAACTTTCCCACACAGCGTACAGTGGGACTTGTGAGAAAAGATTTCCCTATTTTTACCCCTTGCTTGGAGAGCAGAATAATTATTTAGTTAACTTTCATTTGTTCTTTTAGTTTTTGTCTTTTTGGTCAGTCCTGGGGCTTAAATTCAGGAGCTGGGCTCTGTCCCTAGGTCTACTTGTGCTCAAGGCTAGTGCTCTAACACTTGAACTACAGCACCACTTCTTATTGGAGATAAGAGTGTGCCTGGGCTTCAAACAGCAGTCCTCAGATCTCAGCCTCCTGAGTAGCTAGGATTACAGGTGTGAGCCACCAGCACCTAGCCTTTATTTGTTTTTATATGATCTCCTCAGTGAAAGGGGAAAGTGCAGAGTGAAAGATGAAATTCTGAATTAGATAAAGAATACAAGCTGTACATTCACATTATTATCTCCTGAAGGCTCCAGCTGCCAACAGCTTTGTAAAGTCTAAAAGTCACGACTGAAAATCATCCTTTCAACTCGAAAGACATCAAACATCTTGCAACTTCAGATGTAAGAGAATTCAGAATTATTTGTAATTTGATTTTAATGAATAAAGCATTTGTGCTTAGCTAATTCAAATGAAGAAAAAAAGAGATCCACTTGGCTTTGTTACACAGAAAAAGAAACTCTGTGGCACTGAAGTACAGTTGCAGCGTTCACATAGTCAAATGAATTTTCAACATGTATTTACAGCACCCTCTTCTGGATCTTAAACAACATGAGAACTCCTAAAAATATCAACAACCCAGGGTTAGAACACTGTATTATAATCTCCTTTTGAAAGTATATTTCAGAAAACATGTGTTAAAATACTGTACTTTGGGGGTTTTCTTTTGTTTTTGCAATGATCTTGACCAATATGTGTGCCAGGACAGGTAAAACACACCAAGTAGAAGGAAACCTTAGGCAGTAGGGTTTCATGAGCAAGAGGTGTAGAGAGGGCTCCATCTAGTGTCCATTTTGGAATTTTTCATATAAAAACTATCAAAGAGCAAAATAATTTACACAAAAGTTTATTTTTGGTCAAATTGAAGTAAAATCTTGGAACCAAACTCATATTTACTGATTGATATCCAACTTTTTTTTCTATTGTTCTCCAGAGTTTTAGGATACTAAAGAAAGGAAAGACTTTTAGAAGTAAATTGTACCCATCATTGGAAATCCAGTGCAGATGACCATTTCATTATAAAAGCCGACATCAAAATACTTCCCCTCAGAAAATGTATTTTGATTTCAGCAGTCATTTATCTACAAAATATACTGTAATATACTGTAGTATACTGTAAAACACTGCACATGAGTATTTAAGCAATTAGAATTTCCCCAGTTATAGGAAAGCATGATAAAGAATAAATTAAATAACACCAAGAAAAAAATCATAAAGAGCCAGGATATGGGACCTTTTCTCCATACCCCAATAATTTCATAGCATCAGGGATAAAGAAAGAAAGAAGAGATCTGAGACAAAGGACAAAGGATGAACCAATGCAATAACAATACAGTATGTTGGAAGTGAACTTTACAACTTGGTGGAGAACATCTGGAGGGAGGAAAAATGGGAGAAAAATGAGGGAGGGGGTGGCAATGTTTGACAAGAAGTACACTCACTACCTCACATATCTAACTGCAACCCTTTTGTATATCACCTTGACAATAACATTAAATTAAAAAAAATTATTATTCAACGTTAACTTTTATTTGTATTCTGGTTGAAATAAATTTTAAAGTAAAAAGGTTAATTAAAAACATCAAGGTTAATTGCTGATGTTCATTAACCTTTGGCAATATAATAAATCATGCTTATTCAAGAAAAACAATAAAATGGAAAGCCTAGAATGTTTAATGCACTGTGAGAATTTTCACTAGAGTTTTCCTGTCTACTCCGCAGCTTCTAAAGTGCAGCTGGACTTTTGTTTTGAGTTTCTTCCTCTCAGCATAGCTCCCAGGCCTCAGTTGCTACACACGGAGACAGGACATTTGAGGTCTCTGCCATCATTTTCGCCATACAGCACTCAGTGTGAAGTACACATGAAGCAGACGAGATGATCTCATTCTCCCAGAATTTCCACTGTTAAAAGTTTATGGTAAGCTCATGCCCGATTACTTTTATATTACTTTCTACGACAGCTTGGATTTTGAATGTGTTGAAGATTTGGTCTCTAGCCCAAACTGCTCCTGGGAATTGGTGCTTTAGGAACGGAGCTCTAGTGGCCTCATGTCCAGTTCCCTGGGATCATGCTCTCAAAGAAACTACTGGAATCCAGCCCTTTTTTAATATGTTTTCTAGTCACTCTCAGGCCAACAGGCCTCCTCTACCACACAATCCTGCCACCATGTAGTGATGCCACAGGCCATGGGAACATGGTCCTGTAGACTTCCACAACTAAGAGCCAACACAAGCAAAATGATTGTCACAGTAATAAAAGCTATGACACACCTTCACAATTAGGGGACCCTTTTTATGATTACTGCAGTCACACGCATATGAGAGAACTCAACCCTGAGGGTAGTATGTCTTTCCATCAACATTTTCTCCCCTTACCTTGTGGAGACACTATCTTTCACACAAAAGAGACAGAGGTTCTCATCCATTTTCCATTCCTTCATTGTCCTTAAAAGTCTAGCCAGGTACCAGTGGTTCACACCTGTAATCCTAGTTCCTCAGGAAGTTGAGATCTGAGGATCAAGGTTTGAAGCCAGCCTAGACAGGAAAGTGTGTGCCTATCTCCACTAAACTACCAAAAAAGCCAAGGGGTTGAGTGCTAGCCTTGAGAAAAAATGTCAGGGACAGAGCCCAGGACCTGAGTTCAAACCTCAGGACTGCTGTGTGCAGGTGCACACATGCACGTGTGTGTGTGTGTGTGTGTGTGTGTGTGTGTGTGTGTGTGTGTGTGTGTTGGCAATGTAGTAACAGATTCTGCCATCTAAATTTTTGCCATATAAAGTGACAAAATGTGTCATATAAAAATCTGTTGAATAAATAGAAGGAATGTGTTGACCAAATAAAAATAAAGTCACATGTTTTTAGTCTCAATAATTCATATGCTATTCTCCACACATAAAGGTTTTCAATTTTTCAATTTTCATGGATGGAGCATCATGGAAAAGTGGCTTTTTGGTGCAAGAAAGGCAATGTGCATACTGGCTCCCAGAGCCTTGTCCCGGCCCACTGCTTGTGTAACTGCTCAAGAGCACCTTTTCAATCCATTTTCTCCATCTGTGAAGTGAGAAGTTAAACAGCTTATTTGTGGGATTACTTTTATGAAGCTTCAAAGGAAGCTAGTATGTACTTTGTAATCTCCAATCACTCAGCATAGAGGTATAATAGTTATTCCTATTGATGTCAATAAGAAGTCCACTTGGGATTTTTAACAGGTAGTAGCAATATTTGCTTCAACCTTTTGTTTTGAGCCACTGTTTCTGTATTTATTAGCTGTAGACTTTTGATGTTCTGAAAGTTCTCATCAATAACAGAAGAAAGTAGAAATCACTGATTGAACAGCCCCAGGTTTAGCTAAAGAGTGATGGTAATGGGAAGGAAAGAGTAAAGGGAAAGGGACATCAGTGTGAGTAAATAATACGGAAAAAATAAATCTATGAATTACATTAATTTGGGGGGCAGGTCTTAGGGCTTGAACTCAGAGTCTGGTGCTGTTTTTGAGCTTCCCTCATCCCACTCCAAGACCAGCTCTGCCATAACTCCACTCGTAGCTTCTTTATTTTTTTCTTTTTTTGTCATCAATTGGAGAAAAGAATTTTGAGGACTTTCCTGCCTAGGATGGCTTTGAACTACAACTCTAAGATCTCAGCCTCTTGAGGAGCTAGGGTTACAGGCATGCCACCAGCACCTGCAATCTAAGATATTCTTATCATCTGGATAATAATAATAAACAATGCCTTTTGTTACATGTCAGGCAATTTATTGTATTCACTTATTTAATCCTCATGATAATTCACCATTTTACACACTGAAGGAATTGCAACACAGTAAGTAATTAGCCAGAATGATGGGAGCAAATGGAAGAGATGTCCTTTAAAGTCAAGTTTCACAGAGTACTAGAGTAGTGGCTTTGGTAATATCTTTCCTTACTCACTCTTTTATTTTTATTTTTTCTATCTCTCCTTTCTTCTCCCTTTCCCTTCCCCTCTCTCCATCCTTTTCTTCTATCACCCTTCCTCTTTCCAACAACCTACCCCCAAAATTACTAGCTCAATATACCCAAGCTATAGGAACTACAGAATTACATTTATTGCATTATTTCCTTTTCCAGGAAGGATTCTACCTCTTACCTACTCACATTCTTATAGGACGTAAGCCTTTCCCATCCATATCTCAAAAGTGTCTGTGGACAAATGACACAAAATGGACTAGTTTTGCTCTTTCTCTTCTTTTGCATAGTTTTCAGATAGCTGCTTTAGAGCTTTATTGTCCCCCTTTAGCCTGGCTTTCTGGAACTATTAAGACTTTCTAACTATCAACTAAACCAAACATCTTATATAAAGACAATAGCAAAAAAAGTCAGGGGAGCTTCCTTTCATGAGTCCCAACTAGATGGTTGTGTTTAACTAAGTACCCTAGATTCCACTAAAATAGCTTGATTTTCTAACAATAGTAGGCAATTCAATTTTGTCTTTAAACTATAGCAACCTCTATGTTTTTGTCTCTGCTTCTCATCCAAAATTAAAAATTAAAAATATAACAATTGCTTTTTATTCTTTCAGTGTTATATAACACAAAATGCATGTGCATATAATGGGACACATTTATGCATACATTGTAATGCATATGGGATAGAGAATATACACCATTCAGTATATACATAAATATATATATATATCATTAGAAGTACTAATGACATTGCTTTGTACAGTTTTCAAATATGGGAATGTATCATGTGATACTATAACTTATGTTACTTTCTTTTAATGTCTATATTTTCATGGGAAATTTTATTCCTTTAAATGCTAACTTTAAATTGTTTTGTTGCAGTCATTGTCAAAAAGAAACCCCAGAGAAATGACTTGCTCATCACCTGTCAGTGCACATTATGATGATTGAGTTGGCATTAATGCAGTAATTACCATGAATTTTCCATTTCTAGCACAATGTCTTCTCCTATCCCCATCCGTCAGGCATATTTGTGAAGTCACAAATGGATACAGAAGACAGACAAGTTAAGAAACTGAGCTGCCCACCACCTCTACTGCAGAGAATGAAAGCAATAAGATCGGAAGTGATGGTTCTGGTGATGGCTAATATTTATTGAATACTTTTTTGGTCAGGTATTCATCAAGCATTTAGCACATCTGAGCTCATTTGCTTTTACTCATCTAATAACACACATAGGACTATTAATACCATCTGCCAGATTACAACAAATTTGGAAATATGCAAAGCACCATAGATCATACAAATAGCATTGTAGCAGAGCTGATGCACATGCAGGTGTGTCAGAAGCAAATCTCTGCATACTAAAAGGTTGATTCAGCTTCGTGGTTTCTCAACGCAGTACCACAGATGCGGTGGGGGGGACAGCTAAATAAGTCTTAGCTATGGGTGACTTGGCTAGCTTCTCTCCACTAGGTGCCAGTAGCACCTCCTCTCCACTGCCTGCTTCCCTCCACCTGTGTGGTAGCCAGAACTATCTTCAGACATTGCCAAATGTCCACCAGGAAGCAATACTCCCACCTCCCCAGTAGAAAACATATCAGATGTAAAGATAAGCTTTGTCAGTAAAATAATAATCAGGAAGTGTTTTACAAAGCCATGATGGTACCTTTATCTTTTAAAATGTATCACCATTTTTCTCCTGGAATATTTCAGATAGTAGAATGAAAAATACATATCAACAAATTTCCTTAGAGGGAAAGTTTATTTGGTTAATATATACAGATGTAGATTAAGTCAACAATCAAATAAAATATAGGTGTGTGCATATATAGCGGAACATTAAATTATTCAAAAAATTTAACATACAGAATTCTATTATTTTCATAAAATATCTAGTAAATTAAAATTCACTAAAGCTTTGGTTTGTCTTTATTCCTTTTAAAATAGATACTTAAATATGTATATTAAAAGTATACAATATCCACTCCATACTTTAAGTGCTTACTGCTATGTTATCTACTTTAGGAATGATATAAAAATTAAGGTTTGCATTCCTGAGGAAATTGCTTAGAAACAACTCATATACACAAAAGCCCAAAGAATAAGAAAAGGTAGCATGAGGCAAGTGGTATTTTGAATGATTCACATTAAAATAAAACACGCGGCACATACATACCCAGGTTACGGTGCGTCATTTAATAGGCATATTTCATGTTAGCAATGTGTTACACATTTTACATTCTAAGGATCAACATGAAGAATCATAGTATGCACAGACCTAATGCAAAATACATCAGACAAAATCACCCTAGAGATATTTATGTTATTTTCTTCTAACGTTTTGGGAAAATCCAGTGCAATTTTGGTTAAAAATAAACACACTTTATTCATGTGATTTTTTTGGAGTATTATTCCTTCTCACCAAAAAATATAATCTCCTACAAAGTTTATAAAATTTTAAATTAGTAATGTTTAGCTTATATTATCAAGAAATATTTCCCCATCACCATAAAACGTAAATCCAGCCAAATTAATAACAAAGAGGACAGTGGATTTTGTTGTGTTTAAGACAATAATATGTACTTAAGTGGTTCTACATTCTTGGGTGCAATTTAGAACTAGCCTTCTTTTTAATAGCATACACTGGGTATCACAGTTACAATCCAAGTGAGTAGTATCACAACACAATTATCTAACACACATGTTACCACAGATGCCATAGATCAAACATCTCAGGAAACACTAAGTTGTTCAATGTGCATAAATTCAGCATGGTTGATAAATGATAAGCCTTCATTTTTCTTCATTTGGGGGGTTTTCTAGGTGGTCTTGTGTTGTTTCTTCACTTTTCTTTTTTACATCTGGGGGGGAAAAGAAATTTCCATTCATATATAGAATATATCAAAATGTATTTTGCTATATTTACATAAGATATTTGGATTTTCCTTTCTCCACCTGAGTCATTTTTATCTTGACTAAAGAAAAATGTGTCTTATCTCTAAATTCATATAGGAATATGAAAAGAAAGATGTGAGTGGCTTTGGCAACCTACTTTCTCTGCAATAAACTCTTACTTATTAAGAGCGAGGCAGCAGCTCAAAAGGACAAAAGTCTTGTGCTTACCCTCAAATGTGGATGTTAGACCTAAAATATAGGCATATAAATATAATCAGGATCCTCTTTATATGTATATATCGTGTTATATATGTTTCTGACGCATATGACATATATTGTATTTTGTATATCATATATGACATATACTTATGATACATGCTATGTATCATATGTGTGACTTAAGTGCATATGTATGTGTGCATATATATATATATATATGCATATTCCTGTTGGTATGGAAGTTGCAGGAATGTAGGAGTTTACATGCACCCCAGTCATTCACCGCTGTATTGCTAGCTGTTAGAAGGCCTGTCTTTTAAGAGTTCTAAGTTGAATGATAGGTCAAATAGTAATGATGAAGGTAAGAAAAGACATAGGCTTGCTCTTGCTCTTGCTCTTGCTCTTGCTCTTGCTCTTGCTCTTGCTCTTGCTGCTCTTTTCTTGCTCTCTGTTCTATTCTAGCTCTCTCTCTCTTTTCTTGCGCTTGTTCTTGCTCTTGCTGCTCTTTTCTTGCTCTCTCTGTTCTACTCTAGCTCTCTCTCTGTTCTTTTCTTGCTCTCTCTCTTTCCCAGCCACGTGGAGTGCCAACCTTGCCTGGTCCCAGCAGGTCTACTGAATAAACCTACCCCTTACCTGAATACCACGTGAGTGCTACTGTTCTTACCCCTCTTTCTGGTCTTTTCTAGCTCTTTCCTCTCTTTCCCAGCTCTCTCTCATTCCCAGGCCTTTCCCAGCCACGTGGAGTGCCACCCTTGCCTGGTCCCAGCAGGTCTACTGAATAAACCTACCCCTTACCTGAAAAAAAAAAAAAAGACATAGTATTTTGTGACTTTTCTAATTTTCTAGGATGCCACCCTTTGTTATCCTTTGCTGACGTATCATAAGGCATCATCGCCTTCCTATAAGGATTTTCAACTTGTAAGGGGTCTATTTAAACATAAATAAACTAAGCAACTTTCAGGTTAATCTTATGCAGCATGCAGTTCATTTGTGCTATACACGAGGATATGCCTAGAAAAGCTACTGGTCTTTCTTTCCTAGAATTTTATTGATTTATTTATTATTTTACCAGTCCTGGGGCTTGAACTCAGGGCCTAGGTGCTGTTCCTGAGCCTCTTTGTGCTCAAAGCTAGTGTTCTACCACTTGAGCCATAGCTCTACTTTTGGCTTTTTCTGAGTAGTTATTGGAGATAAGAGTCTCACAACTCTTCCACCTTGGCTGACATTGAACTGTGATCCTCAAATCTCAACCTTCTGGGTAGCTGTGAGCCACCAGTGCCTGGATTTAGAATTTGATTTTTAAATGGCTGAAGCATTGAAACCAAAATATTTGAGATTTCTTTGTGCTTCCAGTGTTCATTAGCAATTTCACATTATTCATTTAAATATTCTATTCATATTTGTGCTTAGCTAATGAAAAAGGAGATGAGCTTTAAATCTCTTTACTGATAGCATCAACTATATCATCTACATCTGTAAGTCTATGTCTTTATTCTTTAACATCTGGTATTACATGTCATTGGTTTTCAGCATTTTTGAACACTTAATTGATGTCCTTACTTTATTTGAAAAATAATAAAGAAAATTATAGCAATAGACTCTCCAGTGATGGAAATAAAATGGAGAGTGCTACAACCCTCCCAGTGTAGTTTGCTCCTTCTTGCTTATCTCAGTAATGGCAGTAAGCATTAAAGTTTCATTTGGTGGGTTAAATTATGTAATCTTTAAGTAAGCATTTTTTTTCCTGTTCTGGGGCTTGAATTCAGGGTCTGGGTGCCACCCCTGAGCCTCTTCAGCTCAAGGTTAGTGCTCTGTCACTTGAACCACAGTGCCACTTCTGACTTTTTCTTTGCAAATTTAGAAGGTCAAAAGCATTATATATTTGTTTCTTGTCTTCTCTTTAGCTCTTCCATATGTTTTGTTCTTTTTTGGAATGTGGGACGTGAACTCTGGGCTTGGGCGCTGTTCCTCAGCTCTTCAGCTCAAGGTTAGTACTCTACCACTTGAGCCAGAATGCCACTTCCAGTTTTTCTCAGTGGTTTATTGGAGATAAGAGTCTCTCAGACTTTCCTGCCCAGGCTGGCTTTGAACCATGATCCTCAGATCTCAGCCTCCTTAGTAGCTAGGATTACAGACGTGAGCCACTAGTGCCCGGCTATCGTTCATCTTATAATTTAAAAAAAAATACTTGCCCTTTTATTTACTGTCATTTGTGTCCCATATGAGAAATGCAATGGTCTTTAGAGGAAAGTGAAATTACTAGAAGACTCCAGAAATTGATCATGGTCCCACTCTAACAAGGATCTAAGTATTTCATAGACATCAGGCCAGGAACATTTGCAGCTTTATCAGGTAGTAAATAATCACCTGAAACTTAGAGTCAAGAGCCTTATTCCCGTGGTGCCATGAACAGAATAGAGGTGTAGCAGCTTTTAGCTTTCTCTTGCTTTGTTCCCCTGAGGATTACATTTCTGCATATATATATACAAACGCACTTTTGATTTTATTGAAGTACTCTTTCATTTATTTTCAGACTAAGGACAACCCAGGGAGTTAAATGAACTACATGCAAGAATTATAGACCTTCCTTCACTGGTGTCACAACTTTCTCATTTTCTTAATTCAACTTTTCCCACTGTTTGAAAAATGATCACTTTTATCCAAAGGTTTATTTGCAATGCAATTACCAGGATGCAATTACTTTTTGGAATGCTTCTCAAAAAATTGTGTGATTTGGGAGTAAACAACGCTCAATAGGAATTACACTCATTACCTTACTCATGTAACTGTAACCTCTCTGTACAGTATTTTTACAATAAAAATACAAAAAACATTGCATAATCTCATTGAGAAAAGGATCATTTTGTATTTCCATGAGCCCTGTGCACTACTAAACACATGTGATAAAGAAATAGGACATCCATTGCCACAAATGGCCTGGGAATGTACAGTGCTTGCCTAGCATGCATGAAGCCTTGAGTTAGATTCTTCAGAACCACATGAACAAAAAAAATCAGAAGTGGTGCTGTGGGTTCAAGTGGCCTTGAGCAAAAGAAGCTCAGGGACAGTGCCCAGGCCCTAAATTCAAGCCCCAGGACTTGCGATAGATAGATAGATAGATAGATAGATAGATAGATAGATAGATAGATAGATAGATAGATAGATAGATAGATAGATAGATAAAATGCCTAGCTCAGAAATGCTGAAAGGTCTTAACCATATGCAAAACATGGGATACGTTAAATCCACAAGAAACATAAAGCACTGTATGCCAGAGTTTTCTAGAAAAAAAAGGATTAACTAAGAGAGAGAAGTGCACACTTATTTAATGAGGCTTGGAAGCCTTACCTTCCTTCATGGTGAGAGCTGCCAGCTTCAGGGGCAAATCAGAATTCACGCCGGTAACAGATGAACTCTGGATGTCAGGTAAGGCATTCCGGCGGCCAGTCCTGGCTGAGGCTGCAAAGGTGTTGATCCCAGACTCCACATCAGTCATCTCTGATGAGTCTGACCTCATAACATCTACAAATAGAATGCACACATGAAGAAGATGAGAAACACAACCGTCTGGAAAGTCTCCCCCTTGATCACACCCTCCAAGAGTCTGTGCCTCCGTCCTGGAGCTGCCATGTGCATGATGCTGAATAGAGCAGGAAGTCCTTAGCATCAGCCAACGAGCTATAAATAGCCCCGGAGCCCTAAGAGCCACTTAGTCTTGAGCACGAAGCCATCCTTAAGTCTTTGTTCCACTTTTCTGTGGAGCAGCCAAACCAGAGAACTTGGAATGACACAAAAACAGATTTCTTTGGCTGCTCCCAAAGGGCCCTCTGCCTGCCAGTATTTGTTTGTGATGCTTGTTTAAGCTGAAAGTAAATCACTATAATTCTGAGGACTAAACAAGATGCTCTTTTTCTATTCTTTGGAAATAAGAAATACAACATTAGCCCAGAAGCTCTTTTTTCCTCGTTGAGCGTTTCAATCTGTTCTGGTCTTAGATTCAATTTTCCATAGACTTGCGTTTATGTTAGAGAGAGTCAGGACCCTTTTTTTTTCTATCTCTTGCTTTCAAGTGTATATGGTAATTGTTTATACGTTCTGCAACACTCTAATCTTCCTAGCAATTAATTGTCTTTATTGATTCCCAAGAGTTCAGTGACAGCACAGACAGGAAGGGAGCAGTTATTGCTTATTCTAAACCCATCCTCTTTCATATGATGATTTCTTTTCCTAAGATGTTAATACTGAATCGTATCTCAAAACAAATGAAACAGCAGCACCAAGCATTTATTGAGAAACTATTGTGTCAGGTTGTTAGCCAGGCATTGGGAGTATGGAGGTATAATACACTCTTCATTTTGAGAGATTTTATACTCTCAAGACGCAACACAAGCTGTGTGTACTAGCACAAATTGCATCAAAACAGAAAAGTGGTCCAATATCAACCAAAGGATAAAGACAACTATTTGTAGGCCTTAAGAAATATGTTAGCCAACAGAAAACATGCCAGCCTGTTCACCAAAGTTGGAAGGGACTCTCCCCAAATAGTTAATTTCAGTTCAGAAACTGCTAACGACAGAGTGAGTCGGATGTTAGAAACACAACTCCTTTGGTCCAATTCATGCAAGAAATGCATGTTTAGTATGGTCCTCGGGATGTCAATGGTCTTAAAATGTACCCTCCCCTCCAAATAGGCCTACCATTATTATTTAAATGTTGTGGTTTTTTTTCTAAGGATCATATAGGGTCTCCAGATACAACTGTGGAATCCATTACACTTTCAACTCTCTGTCAGCTGCATGGTTCTGACAGGTAGCTTAGAACACAGTATAAAGCACTGGACTATAAGATTAAAAATAATTCACGCCATTATAGAATTGCAAGATAAGCATGAGGGCTCAATCCATTTAATTCGTCTTACTCAGGTCTAACAATTAGCCTGTCTGATTCACAGAATTTTTATGAGAAATTAATGAGATAAAGAACATAGAAAATGTTTTGTAGCTAAAACATTGATAATATTGGACTGATTCCATCATGGTTCATATTTCAGTACCTTTTCCTTACTCTGTTACCATTCTACACAGAATGGTAATCTTTTTAATTCTAATGAGAAGCTCCTTCAGAGAGAATTCTAAAGTTTTCTTAGAGAACAATCAGCACATCTTTGAAACTAAACTTTTAAACATTTTATTTGTCATGTCATTGAAACCTCCCAGTAATTCTATAAGCTAATGATATGTGAACTTAATTCTGTAGATCTAGAAGTGAACTCAGAGTGGTTAAGTGACTCAAGAGCTGTCGTTGCTAGTCTAGCACTCAGGGTTACCAATCCAGTTTCAATGCACTCTGAAAAACAAGGTAACATGGATGACAGGAAATGATCTATCCAAATCCTACAACACTTAGACAGAGAGAGATTCTTTTCTATCTTAAATGTTTGACTACCTTGTTAGGTCCTGTACCCATGATCCATGGATTTCTATTAGGATATATTCTCCACAGCTACTGAGAACTACCTGATACCAGCAGCTTTGTATTGACTCCATACTCAGGGTTCCAAACCTGCTCTAGATCAATTAGCACCACAGTGAAACCAAGGCCATGATCAAGTGCTTGTCTCTCTGATCAATTGCAGAAACAACTGTGGTAGCCTTGGAGAAGGAACTATATGATGATCTGAGAGCTAAAAACATTAACACTGAAGATAAAACTTATCAAGATGCAGTATTTTTAACATTTAAATGATGTATACATTGAAATAAATTTCTTTAATAAGATAGGAAACATTAAGGAATATTTATATACTATAAATTCAAATTCACTTCTTTTGCACAATTGATAAACAAAAGTCCTCTTACATGTTATACTTTTAAGCCAACTTTTTTATTTGGGGGGGGGGGTCGGTTGAGGGGCTTGAACTCTGGACCTGGGCGCTGTCCCTGACCTCTTCAGCTCAAGGTAAGTACTCTACCTCTTGAGCTACAGTGCCACTTTTGGTTTGCTGGTGGTTAATTGGAGACAAGAATCTCACGGACTTTTTTGCCTGGGCTGGCTTTCAACTACTATCTTCAGATCTCAGCCTCCTAAGTAACTAGGATTATAGGCGTGAGCCACCAGCGCCCAGCTAAGTGAACTTAAAAAGTGTCGGGCCATCAATATGAAAGCAGCAAAATTTTGACTCAGGTTTATTTAAAAATTCCTTTGCTATTGGTACTAGAAAACAATCATTACAAAGCTTGCCAGTTATATTCATTAACTGCTATCTTGTCAAACTCAGAAGTTGTTCTACAAGGAAGTCAAGCTAGCATGCTTTCCTCTGAAGTTTTAGCTGATCATTCCCCAACTGACATTCAGCACGATCTCCTTCCAGAATGTGCCTCTGATTGCTCCTAATTCACTGCCCACCACAGGTAGACAAGACAGGTTCTCTCTGCCCAGCCCAAAGAGCTGTGATAAGGTGGGCCCTTCTAAGGTGAAGTCATCTCATCTTCTGGACAGAATTTGTTATTGACTTACAGATACTTTACAGGACCACATTACAGTATGATTCTAAGCAGTATGACTCTCTCAGTTCCCTGGTAAGGGAATTGTTGCAACATTGGGAATGATAAGAAATCCATTAAGAAACTGACATGGCAGGGCACTGGTGGCTTACGCCTGTAATCCAAGCCTCACAGGACGTTGAGATCTGAAGATCACAGTTCTAAGCCAGCCCAGGCAGGAAAGTCCATGAGATTCTTATTGCCAATAAACCACCAGAAAACCAGAAGTGGTGCTGTGGCTCAAGTGGTAGAGCGCTCACCTTGAGCTGAAGAGCTGAGAGATAGCGCCCAGGTGCCAGGTAATGAAAGTAAATGTGTTCGAACCTGTTAGATCTACCTATGGAGGTGCCTGTGACACAGTGGTAAATAAAGCAACAGTCAGTAAACAGCAATAACATTTATAATATGGGGGAAAAAAGAAAAAGTTATAAATGTAGTATGATCTCAATTTTATACAGAGTAGTAATAATGACCACATACATATTACTTTCATTATTTGAAGTCAAAACATCAAGGAATTTGATGCTTTCTTTTTTCATTTCGGGATCCATCTCACCCCATCTCCTGCAGTAAAACCACCACTAATTCATAAGTGAAACCTCAAGATAAACTTTCTAATGAAGCCACTACCTTAACACACTTGGTTGAGAGGTGGTCTGGATCAAACAATGTGAAAAAAATGCTGAGACTAAAAAAAAAAAAGAAATCATGCATTTTTGGTATGTTAGTGCTTTTCTTGTCCGAAGACAGAGAGAGAAGGAGAAAGATTCTACACTGAGTTGGAACTGAGCTCAGTGGTATAACTATCATATGTGAATTAGCACGTGTGAACTAGCAGTGCTCAATCCTCAGCATGAAAAGTAAAAGGATACCGAATATCTTATCAGTATCTCTCCAGCTCTTAATATACCTAATGCTAGATTTCTTTAATTGTGGCTAATGCATTTTTATATGATTTCCTGATTTATGATATAAAGACTTCTTCAAACAAGGTGAAAGAATTAAAACAGCAGCCAGGCTCCAGTGGCTCACGCCTATAATCCTAGCTACTCAGGAGGCTGAGATCAAAGCCTGCCCAGGGAGGAAAAGTCTGTGAGACTCTTATTTCTAATAAACCACCAGAAAACTGGAAGTGGCGCTGTGGTTTAAGTAGTAGAGTGCCTGCTTTGAGCTGAAGAGCTGAGGGACAGCGCCCAGGCCCAGAGTTCAAGTCTCATGACAGACAAAAAAAAAGTTACATTTTTATGTACCAACAAAATAGATGATGATTTATCAAATCAATAGTTATAGGACATCTACTGTATTATTAAGTTCAAGGCCTTGTACCTGGCTCACAGCTTCAAGGAGAACCCAGTTTGCTGACATGAGATAATCTGCTTATATTTCTTTACCTCAAATATTACCCTTTGGAAATAAAATGAAATTTTCCACCCTAAAGTGGGAACTTGTAACAAATCTATCCATTTAAGTAAGAAGGCCATTTTAGGCTACACTGATATTGTAAGAAATAGATGTGTATATAAATTATTTTTTTACTTAGAGATCTGCCTCTTTTAAAAATTCCTTTAGATATATTTCTGTACATACCTTAGCTGATCAGAGGGAGTGACTTAGTTTTATAGTTTCCTCCAACTCTTTTTTTTTTTTTGGTCCAGTCATGGGGCCTGAACGCTGGGCCTGGGCGCTGTCCCTCAGCTCTTCAGCTCAAGGCTAGTGCTCTACCACTTGAGCCACAGCGCCACTTCCAGCTTTTTTCTTATGTGGTGCTGAGGAATTGAACCCAGGGCCTCAGGCATGCAAGGCAAGAGCTCTACCACTGAGCCACCTTCCCAGCCCCTCCAACTCTTTTCTTAAGAGAGAAAACTCTTATTTCCATAGTTTGGAGTTCATTTTGACATATATATATATATATATATATTATATAATTTTATATTAATATAAAGAGGCATGTTGGTGCTCTTGTAGGTTCCAAAAAGGACCATTAACCTTCTCCCATTATTGAAGATGGTTTTGTTTTTGTTTTTGAGACAAGGTCTTGTTATGTGATCCACACTCACTTTGCTTTCCTATGTAGCCCAAGCTGGCCTAAAACTTTTTTTATTCTAACCTCAGCCTCCCAAGTGCTAGGATTTTATGCAAGAGCTACTCTGTGTGATTTTTAAATTTGAAAGGAATGTGTGTGTGTGTGTGTGTGTGTGTGTGTGTGTCCTTTAACCTTCCAGATAGAGACAGTTCCTTAAATGATATATCAATGTGTCACAGGCAGTTTGTTTCCAACAAGTCTTCCCTAAATTCAGACAACTTTTCGCTATCACTATTCTTTTTTCCTGTTTCTTCCCATAATAGAAGATCGACCTGCTACTAATCAGATGGCTGGGAATATTTTGTTCTATCCTGAAAATTTTAGTGGGAAGTTTTCTACAGACTGTCTCTCATCTCTTCATTAGCCAAGCTTTTGGATATAAAATATTTCTAGATTTCAAATGGAGCCCCAAAGGTGCTTCAAGCACACTAAAGCCTAGTCAGAACTGAATTTGTACTTATGGGTAAACAAGTGTAATTTGAAGTTCTGTGGTCAATTTGTGCTTTTCTCAGAAGGATGAAACTTGTCTGTGCCAGGGTTTGAGCAAGAAGTTGAAGTCATTTCCCCTTCCAGTGAAATGGGTGGTTTTCAGATGTCAAATGACTGTGGATGACGTCAGTAAAAAAGAGAGAAGGGGAAGTTAATTCTGACCACCAAGATTCTAAAAGAAACAGCATTGCATTCTTCCACCTGGGTAAAGACTAGACCAAAGTCACCTAATAAATTCAATAAGCAATTGTTGAATTAATAGCAGAAACCTATCAATAATAAGTTAGCAAGCATAAAAAGTAAAGGTTCTGATCATTATTAATATTCACAACAAAGATTGCAAGTAACTACAGGAATGCCCAATGGCTCATGCCATAATCCTTGATGTTCAGGAAACTGAGATCTAAGGATTGTGGTTCAAAGCCAACTCAGGCAGGAAAGTCTGTGAGACTCTTACCTCCAATTAAACAGCAAAAAGCCAGAAGTGGAGCTGTGGGTCAAGTGGTAGAGCACTAACCTTGATTTAAAAAATTCCAGGTACAGGGCCCAGGCCTTGAGTTCAAGGCTCGGCACTTGCATAAATAAATAAGCAATAAATTTAATTAGTAAATATTAAAATGAGCTTTGTTATGTTAATAAGAAAACATGTTTTGCAAGTAGATTGTAGAATACTAGCCCAAGTAATGCCTGTCTGGTTTGGGCATGAGCTCTGTTTACCATAGGTACAACAATAATCAATGCAAAAACTCTGATAGTACTAACTTTTATGCCCATCAAGAGCTCTGATAGTACATGCTCCTGACTTGAGCCCTCTCTAGAAGGGACTCATTAACATAAAATTGAACACATCGTCAGCCTAAAGTCAATACAAGTAACCTACCAGTTTTCCCTTGTATGTACATATGTTGCTCTCTAATACTTTTAAGTAGGCTGATTCCCACACTTTATTGGTTTTGTTCTCAACCAGGGGAGAAATGAAATTCCTTAATCCTCTAAACTGATGCTCTAGATGTTTTATCTAGAATTATTACTGAGAGAGTTACATCTATGAAAAAAACTGCTGTTTCAACTGAAAGATAATTTAAAGCTGTTTAAACATGAGAAGCTTAAATTGCATGTTTTCATTTTAAGGGAATATTTTTGTAACAGGTATATTTATCTATCAGATAAAAATACAGTGTGATTAAAAATAGCAGATCTATTTTAATAACAGCAAAAGTTATACCATATCAAAGCATTAAAAAGCTAGATTTCATTCCACTTCTCAAATTATTCTTATAGATGCATAAGTATTCACACTTAATATAATTTCATTTTATGCTTAATATAGTTTTAGCAAACTTTTTGTTTTTTACTCATATAATAGCATATTAGAATTTAATGTAGACCATTTTTTCAGTAAACTTTTGTTTTTAGCAGTGCTAAGAATTGAACCCAAGACTTTGTCTATGATATGTTAGTACTCTACCATTGAACTATATCTCCAACCCATAATAAACTATTTTAGTCATAAACTGTATATTTCCCTTCATTGCCTATCATAGTTTCCAGAAGTTAAATCCTGCATTGCCTTCGAAAATAGATTTGATTTCCCACAAGACAGCAAATTACCTTATTGGCTTTCTATCTTTCAAAAGTAGAATTAAAAGTACCTGTTTTATTTCTTTACAATCAAGTAAACTAACATTTGTAAAAGCGCATCACTAATAACTACACAAATGAAATGGTTTGAATCTGTCATATTACTGTATAGGCATTCTAATAGAACGTAACTATGAGCCAATATCTTGTTGAATCACATGACTGGCATGACTTCTAGAGACAGCATCTAATGTCAGTTATAAAGTTATTATAATGTCACGATAAAACTCACATACAAGTTTGGCTAACCTTCTTAATCAGCTAAGCCAGCTAAGTCACACACAACCCCCCTGCCCTGCACTGTCCAGGGCAGGTTCTCCTGAAAGATATTTATGGGCAGCAGTAAATCAGTAAATTTCAGGGTTATCTTCAATAGTTAAAATGAGATTGAATCTCAATATCTTCATGATACTTGAAAAATAATCCTTAGTCTAAGTAAATATGATAACTCTATAAAAAAAAGGTTATAAAAGCGAGTCCGGGTTCTACATGAGGCTTTCCCTGACCTCATTTAAAATACTCCTTCTCCGAATGCTTGATTACTCCTTGCCAGGCCCTACTTTTCCCAATGCTTGCTAGCTTTGAACACATATTATAATTTATGTATGAATGTATTAAAGAAAAAAATCTCCCTTCCCAGAAATGTTAAACTTCACATAATTAAGGGTTTTGTATGTCATTTCACTGACATTCATAGCAATTAAAGCCATGCTTGGCACTAAAATCTGTATATTTGTTTCAAAATGATGGTTTTCCTCTTGGTTGACATACTTTTATGCTCATTTTTCAGAAAATGTGAAATTCTGGTAGGCATTAAGAAGAAAAATAATTGTCTCATGCCTCATTAGCCAATTGGTAGTGCTATTGTAATACTGGTATAGATCCTTCCAGAACTTTTTCCATGCTCACAGACACAAGGAAATGACATACAATGTATGCCACATACACAAGTTCATCATATACGTAAGAGTGCCATATGCGTATATTTCAGTTCCATATTATTTGACTGGAAGATGGATTATACTTATTTTATATCATTGACTACATAGTAAAAGTGAAATCTTTTGTAAGCCAGGATAATTATAAATTTGAAGGAAAGGTTTAACAAAACAAAAATTATATATATAGATTACTTTATATATGCACAGGTAAACATTATAAGGTAAATGTATTGAAAGTATTAACTATTAATTATTTCTAGGTGGTGTTTTATTTAAGATTTATATTTTCCTCTTGGAGCTTCATTTTTTACAAATTTCCTATAATAAAGCTTTTTATAACAGAAAAAATATCAGGAACATATTGAGCATTTGGAATGTGAAACACTTTAGAGGGAGTTCTCTCATGATCCTGCATTTTGCAATGATCATTACAATCTTTGAGAAATAAGGAACTGAGCTTGGCGCTCACCTGTAATCCTAGTTACTCAGGAGGCTGAGATCTGAGGATCACAGTTTGAAGGCAGCCCAGGCAGAAAAGTCCATGACACTCTTATCACCAATTAATCAGAAAAAAAATCCAGAAGTAGCACAGTGGCTCAAGTAGTAGGATGCTAGCCTTGAGCAAGAGGAGCTCATGGTCAGCACCCAGGCCGAGTTCAAGCCCCAGGACTATCAAAATAAAAAAAAAAAAAAAGGAAACTAAAGATCATAGGAATGAAGCAATTTGATTAAACCCAGCTAGCAAGTGACAGAGGAAAGACCATAAACTATTATGTCGTCATTCATTTCTTTTAAATTACATCTCTCAAATATCTGTTGAACAAAAAGTCTGTGTCCATCAATTCTTGAGAGCTTACTAAATTCTTTTTGCAATGTAGAATTCTGAGGAACTATGTACAGGAAAACAAAAGATGAAAATTTGGGATATAACTATATCTATATAGGTGTGTGTGTGATACATATCTATCTCTATCTGTCTATTACTATTATAAACAGATATTGGTTTATGTATGTATCTATATATAGACAGATATAGATATATATCCTCACTTTCAAAGGGTTTCAGAACAAAAAATAGAAATAATCAGAATACATTAGGACAGATAGACTTTTTGCACCGCTAGGGTTATGTGAAAGGGAAGTGTTTTGAGTTGTGTAGTCATTAAGGAGAATTCACAAGGCTGTAGACCACCACCCACAAAATTTTGGAGGGATTCTTTAAGGGAGAAAAGAAATAAAAAGGCGAAATCAAAGAAATATCGTGAAGGTAAGTCATGAATGATGGAATGAAAAAGACAAGTCATCATTAAGGAAAAAGAAAAATTTCACATTGGAGCTTAGGCATAACTCGAACAAAAATTATGAAAGAAATGAATGCCATTAAAATGCCTGAATGTATTTTTTTCCTAGGAACTGTGGAAACATGAACATTTCCAAGACACATAAGAAAGATATGTATGAGAAGCAGTGTCTAAAATGGAGACTGATAGCCAGAAGATCATCAAAAAGCAATTAAGAAAGATTATTTTATAAGCGAATCCACCACAATAGGAATGATAAGCTTATTTCCCAAATGCAGAACACCAGAAATTGCTTCTTAGAAATAAGATAATGGTAATGAACTTACATTAGCGGATCTGAAAATTTATTACACAGTACTAGTTAAGATTTTGTAGAATTCTCCAAATATAGTCAATTAAATAAAATAGAGACTTGAAAAATAAACAAATATCCATATTATCCCTTGATTATTGAAACAGGTTTTAACTAGGTTACTGAACTGTTACTTGTGATCCTGAAGTGTTCACAAGAGAAAACCTGATATAGATGGAAAAACTGCTACTCATGGAAATAACATATGGTCCTGTTAATAGTTTATAACAAAATTCTAGGTCTCTTATATGGAAAGCTTCAAGCTATCTTATTTTCCATTTGGCCTGGAATCACTCATATTGTCATTTGAAATTTTTAAGTGAACAATATATATGTTCACTTAATTCAGCAGTAAATATTTTGCTATATTTAATCACTGTAAACACTAACATTCTGTTCTATTATTTGAAAACAAACTGCTAGCAACATACTATAAATACTTAACACATCTCTAAGTCTTAGCATTTACCCACATTCTCTAAATTTGACCCTTCTGGGTATATACCAAATTGATTAGTTTTATATTTTCAATGTAGCTTTTGTTTTCACTACAAACTAGACATCTCATAATCCTGTAGATTTATGAGGGCTCATAGATTATTAAGAAAGCCTTTACCCCAAGCCTTTTCTTCTCTGGTTAAGCCAAGACTAGTAAGTCTTATCTTCTTTTGGAATAGGCTTGTGTTATGTTATCCTTTAACTGACCAGATTACTCTTCTTCTATCTGGGCTTTATTTTGAGGATTTAGTCTATCTTCCACCTTGAAGAATTCCCATTTTATGCCTTATCTCCAGAGCAGGATTCATTAAAACATAACTTGTGCTCCCAAATTATGAAGCTGACCACTTGAAATCTAGGAAAGACTTCAAAAAGACTGCATAAAAGATTGAACAAGTATCATCATCTTGGACTTCCCAGCCTTGAGAATTTTTAAACACACATCTTTTGCTTAAGCAAAATAAAAGTAAAATAGAATTGGAGAGTCACCATGGAGTGAACCTGGTCAGCCTCTGCATATAGTACTTACCTGTTTCTCCAGCTTTGTGATTTCTCATTGATCTGGCTTTGTGAAGAAATCTCTCTCTCTCTCTCCCCTTCCCCCAACTCTCTCTCTCCTGTCTGTCTGTCTGTCTCTGTCTCTCTCTCTCTCTCCTCTCTCTCTCTCTCCCTCTCTCTCTCGTGTCTTTTTTGCAAGCATTTTTTTTAAAAAGCCTTACAAACCTATCCAACATTTGAAATAGTGTGAATACAGATTTTCATTATTCTGTTTTGGCTTTTACTTACTTTATTAGGTCTTCTATAATGCCAGAAAATTAAGTTCTGGCTTTAAGTTTCAATTCCTTCTTGCCCAAATAATAGTATTCATTTGATCACAAGAAGACCAAATGTGCAATAATATAACCATATTTTTTGTTTCACATTTTCCATATTATTTTTAACAGTAGTTTTTTAACTCACAGTGTAAGGCTGTTTTTCTTCCACATGGAAGACAATCTTCTCACTCAAAGTAAAAGCATTCAGTTTCACATTAAAATTCGTTTCCTCTTGGGTAAAGTATCAAATAATTTAAGATGATTTGCAAAATTTATTCCCTCATTTTGTCTACAGCCTAATAATATCAAGGCTCTATATTATGTATTGTCATGACATCTGATAAAATCGGGGGTAAGAGCTTAAATAGTTTGATCATTTCTCCAGTTTATACTCAGGAATGGATAAAATACCTTAAATAACCTTTCTAATCAAAGGGACCAGGAACAGTTCCTACCTATGCCTGAATAACAAATTTCAGTTCCAAATGAGCATATGGAATTATGCAGACAAGCCAATCATACCCCATGGTAGAAAACAGGACACCACACCTGCTCCTTACTACTTCCACAGCTCCTTACTTATTAACTCTCCTCTTGATACAGCATCTTTACAACTGAAAAAAAAATGTGTCTCTGCATCGCTTCTTGTGCTATATTTCACTACTAAACTGACTTGAGTCATACTTGTCAGGGGTTAGGTGTTATGTGTTTCTATCTACAGACCCCTCAGTGAAGAAAGCTCTCCTTCACCAATAGGGTGAATAGGAAGGAAAAAAACCCCACAAAACTAGAGTCAAAAACCACATGGTATTTTCCCACATGATAGAAGATACCTGGTCAGCTTAAATGAACTGCCCCTGGCTAACTGATTCTGAGACATGATGAAAGCTTCCGGAGACAGAACTGCTAATTACTGTGGCACTGTGTGGCACTGTGCGGCCTTTGTCACCATTCCTATTTTCTCATTGCTCTGTCTCCAAGATGAAGGATGTTTGAACTATGCTCTGGTGTGACATGTTTTGGGGTTCAACTTGTGTTTGGCAAGTGCTGAGGTTTTCATTTATAAGGAAAGTTGATGAACAGTGCTTTAACCAGTCAATACTTCAGTCTTCTTTATCTGAATTCAGGCTAGAGCTCTCTGGTCACTGTGTCTAGCCTGGCAACTGCCATTGGCTATTCCAGGAACCTATACAGACACTGTTTGCAGTTGTACTTGCATATCTATTAGATATGCCCAGGGACAGCCAGCCCTCTGGAAGAGAACACCACCCAGCAAAGAATCAAGCATGACATTCCCGATGCTGTTGCTCTTCGTGCAAGGGTAATGACCTTGCTGGACTCCTGTGCTGTTGCTTCCCTTGCTCTTGTTGCTTGATTTCTCCTGACCCCCAAGAACATCATCCATGGTGGCCCGTGGCCCAGGTGCTGATGGCTGATGAAATAAAAAAACAATAGGGGGAGGGGGTAGGGAGAGGAAGGAGCATTTGGTACTCAACCAACCACTGAATGCAAACCCATAGCCAGCATGCCCTGGCTCAGCACTGCTGCCTATCCACACAGAATACTTAATCTCTCAGTTATGAGCCCGAACCCCCCCATCCAAGTTATAGATAAATTCTTTTCTGGCTGTTGACCTATATTCCCAGGAAGATTGGAACTGTGGGAGAAGAGGTGACCACTAACGAGTCTGACTTCTGAACATATCCCATAACTGCCCATATGGTCTGAATCACAAAGTATACATTTCTATGCATACAGACAGAAACTGGAAGCTGTTACTTTACAGGGCTATAGAAAAGAAGGAAAAGAAAAGAATACTACATGATAGAGAATGGGGGCTATGGTTAAAGATGGTTTGATCTGTCAAGTTTGATTACAGATCAGGCACTCTTTCCTTGCACTATTTCATGGAATATCTCTCAGTGCTACAAAAAGTCCCAGTCTATGGGATTATTCTAAAACACCAATGGAATCCTTGTGGCATCTTTTAAATGAACTAACTCAAATCTAACTTAAACCCAGGACTGAACTCAGGTCCTTGTACTTGCTAGGCAAATGCTCCTACACAGAACTAAATTCCAAGCTCCCAAATCCGGCACCATTGATCCATGTAATTCAACCATTCCCTTAGGGGAGACTAGGAACTTGATGATTTTGAGAAGTAGAAACTTATAAATAATATGATGAAGATGAAAAGGACCCTTCCTCCATCTCCTTAGAGGAATATCTAAATATACAGGAGGGAGTAAATTATTATCATCTTAACCATCAGAACTACTGGCTTACCCATATGCCCTGCAGTAACAGCACTCATTGCCTAAAAATATCCCATAATGGTCATAGAGATTCTGACCCAATAAAAAATAAATGAAAATTAAATTAAGTCTTTGACATTTACAAATTGGCCAGACAAAATGGGAACTCGGGATCTGTCCAATAACTATCACAAAGTAAAAGTAATTAACATGGCTTAACTAACATAATTTAAAATAGTGCCTTCAAGAATTAAAACTTGTTTATGGCAGTTTATGAGAGAAGGGGTGATTACCCCTTAATAGTTCAATGTAGTTTATTTGTCCTATTCTTAAACCTGGAGGAAATAAAAACATTTATTCTATGCCACAGTGGATTTCTGTGCCTTTAATGCTATGATTTCATACCATTAAAGGTGATAGAAGTAATAACTTCCTTATTGGCATTGCTGTCTCCCTCCAATCAGAAATTGCCAATATTTTTCCTGTTATAAATTTGGCTAATATAATCTGTTTGGTGCCTATTTGAATAGCCTCTCAGCCAGTTTGCTTTGCTTCTACAAAGAAACAATACACCTTCCCTACACTGGCTATGGAACACTTCCAGAGCATTGTCATTACATACAGGTCCTTCTAGACAAAACTTAAGCATTCACTTTTCTCCAAGAGCACATGTGTGATATCACATGGATGATCTTTACCTCCAGTCATTAATTTCTTTGATACATTTATTAAAATATAATCACAAAGGAGTTCACAAGAGGTTATTATGACACATAGAACAAGGTCCAGCTTCTTTTCTTTTTTTGGGGTGGGGGTCCGGTCGTGGGGCCTGAACTGTGGGCCTGGGCACTGTCCCTCAGCTCTTCAGCTCAAGGCTAACACTCTACCACTTGAGCCACAGCACCACTTCCGGCTTTTTTCTTTTTGCTTATGTGGTGCTGAGGCCTGAGGCATGCAAGGCAAGCGCTCTACCACTGAGCCATCTTCCCAGCCCCAGGTCTAGCTTCTTCAAATAAATTCTTTTTTTTCTTTTTTCTTTCTTTTTTTTTTTTCAGGTAAGGGGTAGGTTTATTCATCGTTCAGGCTGGCACCAGGCCATCTTGGTCCTCCACATGGTGGGGAAAGGCCTGGGAAAGAGAGCTGGGAAAGAGAGAGAAAGAGAGAGAGCTGGGGAAAAGAGCTAAGAGAGAACTAGAAAAGAGAGAAAATAGCTAGAAAAGAGAAGAGCTAGAGAAGAGCAGAGAGAGGGCATCTGGGCCCGGGCTAGGCCTTGTCTAGGGTGTGGGTGGAGAAAATTGTGGCCACATCAAATTCAGATGTGACCTCAGCAGATGCAGATGTGACCTCTTCCAGGTGTCCCAGTTGCCTAGGTAATGCAGGTACTGGGTGGAGACTTTGCTGAGAGGAGGGTGGAGTCTGCTAGCCATCCAGGTAAGTTCTTTTTTTTCTTTAAGAATATTTATTATATAGTCACTGACATCAAGTAAATCTACCATCTAGAAACAATCAGCAGGAACTGATTTCTCTTGAAGTGCAGAATCTCAAAAGCATATACGGATAATACATGTATTCTAAAAAGTAATCTGAGCTGGGCGCCGGTGGGTCACACCTGTAATCCTAGCTACTCAAGAGGCTGAGATCTGAGGATCACAGTTCAAAGCCAGCCCGGGCAGAAAAGTCTGTGAAACTCATCTCCAATAAACTACAGATGTGGTGCTGTGGCTCAAGTAGGAGAAAGAAAGGGGAAGAAAGAGACAAAAAAAGAGAGAAAGAGAGGGAAAGAAAGAGAGAGAGGGAAGGAAGGAAGGAGGGAGAGAAGAAGAGAGGGAGACTTAAAAAAGAGCACTTGGGGCTGGGAAGGTGGCTCAGTGGTACAGCGCTTGCCTTGCATGCATGAGGCATGGGTTCAATTCCTCAGCACCACCATAAGCAAAAAGAAAAAAGCCGGAAGTGGCGCTGTGGCTCAAGTGGTAGAGCACTAGCCTTAAGCTGAAGAGCTGAGGGACAGTACCCAGGCCCAGAGTTCAGGCCCCATGACTGGACCCAAAAAATAAATAAAATAAAATAAAAATAAATAAATAAATAGCACTGCCCTAAGCAATAGAAGGTCAGGAACAGTGCCCTGGCCCTGAGTTCAAGTCTTGGACAGCAAAAAAAAAAGGAAGGAAAGAAAGAGGAAGGCTTCTTGATATATCAGCAAGAGGAAGGCGGCGGCCTCGATGCTCAGTCCCTAGCAAGATTCTATGATGTTGGAGGAAGTCACCCAACTCAGGAGTCCTTCCATACTGGAGACACTCCTTGAAGTAGAATAAACCAACAGCAATGCTATTTTTTCCCATCACAACTAATGGAGCTCATTGGAGAATTGGTACTTTCTATTCCTTAAGCAGAATGTACATTTCAGACTTTCATCTTAGCAGTGAATACTGGCTCCATAAGTACTTTTTTTACAAATCATAGGTTATTGTCAAGAGTTGCTCTTTAATAACTGGAGATACCCAGTTTTAGATACCCAAACCTTGGCAAACAGATTTCTCTACATTTATTGATTGTTTCAAGCCCTCAGTAGGATACTTCTAATTCCCCTTTAGAGTTCTAGAGATAGAATGATAGTGATGAAGGCACTCCTTTCACTTCTCGGAATATACACAATACTTGTCACTTGAAGAAGGCATTCAATGGAAATCTCACCTTACCTATAAGCCTCAGGTAATTAGCCCTAGGAGGCAATCAGTTTCAGTGAGTAGCCTAATGACATGTTTAAAACCTATTTAAACCACAAAGTAGAAAATATTCCCCTTTCCTCTGAAAGTCACTATAAAAAGGGCTGCTGATTAGGGTTCTGTGCAGATACTCACGCTGTGTCAACACACAGGTCTCTAAATTACCTTTATTGGTAGCCAGGAGGATACCTCTAAAATTCTTCTGTCTGATGTTCCTGATCAGGTGGCTACTTTTTACATCTTGAGTAGTTCCATTGTTTTGCTAAACCCTAAACTATCCAGCTATCATCTAGATTTAAATGTCAAATGGTGTCATTTGTGACTGGAGACCTACACTGCAAGCATGACCTCTCATTGAAGAGGTCTCAAATGTTGGCTCCTCACTCTTTCCATGGATGAGGTACCCTAGCCAAACCTCGGTTCTTATCAAAGGGACTTGGCCCAGCTTCTGCTCAGGTGTCAGCTGTCTGCTTGCCAAACTGTTGAAATAAGGTCCATCTTTTCCTCCAGTATTCAGGGGCACCTGGTGCTCTTCACATTTTAAATCTTCTTCTCACATCCCTGGTTGCTCAGTGAGTTCCCAAGTATGGCTCCTATGGGACCCTGCATGATGAACAGTGTCCTCTTTTCCCTCTGCTCTCAGTTTACAATACTAACAGCCTCCAATCTCCACATCAGGAGATGCTGAGCTCTCTCCACTAACAGTGTAAATAAATGAGCAAAACACATACCCCCTACATATGACTAATACCTATTTCCTAAAAGAGATATAAAGGCAGGGAGGAATAAAGCCTCAGTTTCACATGTGTCCTACATCCATGCTGACCAGCACTGGTTTGCAACTTGTTCTATTTAGTCAGTGTGACCTGGAATCCACAGCTGTTGATATCAATGTAATCCCTGCTTGATCCTCTGTTCCAACCTAGGATATGTGGGATACAAGATCTATTTAAACCACTGTGGATCCTTCCTGAGGTCTATGACTTACTTTCAGTCTCTTTTCTGAATATCCTGAGGGCCAGGGAATTGTAGGAAGTGGCTTTCAAGCACATCTGCCTAATATGTGCAGCTTTGTTAACTTGTCACCGTAGGAGTGAAGGCATAATATTCTCTACACTTGGATTTTTTAAATATATTTTTTTATTGTAAAGATACTGTACAAGGGGGCTACAGTTACATGAGCAAGGTAGTGAGTCCATTTCTTATCGAGCATTGTTACCCCTTCCTTTGTTTTTCCCCTACCGTCCCTTTCCTCCCCAACTCCCAGACTCCTCCTCCCCACCCCTCACCCCTGCCCCGCAAAGTTGTAAAGTTCATTTTCAACATAGTGTCTTGTACATCTCGTTGTTACAATGGGTCATCCTGTATCCTTATTTCAGCATTATGTTATTTCCCTTCCCCTCCCCAAATTAGAAAAATGTATATACAAGTTGCAGGACTTGGAATCAAATACAGTGACAACAGGGGTTATACCATGGGGAAAAACATACAAAAGAAACAAAAAAATCACATGGTACATTATAAATTGTTGACTTCCTTAAAATCTTTGTTGCTAGCAGTGCTTAGGTGGCTTATGTCTATAATCCTAACTACTCAGGAGGCTGAGATCTGAGGGCTGTGATTTGAAGCCATTCTGGGCAGGAAAGTCCATGAGACTCATCTTCATTTACCACAAAATGCACCAGAAATAGAGCTGTGGTTTCCATAATAGAATACTAGCCTTGAGCGTAAAACGTCAAGGATGGTGGCCAGTCCCAGAGTTCAGACCCCAGAACTGGTACAAAAGTCAAAAAGTCTGTTATTTCCTTCTGGCTCAACCTAAGGAACTGGTATTCCTCGGGACCTTGCAAAGACTCAATAGTCAGGCTTTTCTCACACTGACAGGTAAATGATTCATTTCCTCTCCCAGAAACGTTAAAAAATGAACTCTTAGGTCATTACATTCTTCTTCCTGCTTGAAGGTTGTTTTCAGTTCTTTTCTCAGCTCAGAAAATCTTTTATTTCAAAAAGCCTGGCTATTGTCAGATATAATATTGGTTTTCAAACCTATGATTCTTTGTTTACATTTTAAAAAGCATGAAAAACATAAGAGAACTTTTGTTGTACATTATGTATCAATTTTCAGTAAATAGTATCTATAAAAAGCATTAAAGGAAGTACAAAAGAGTAAAGAAATCTCAGTTAATTATTAAAAATGTTATCAGGCCATACAAACTTAGGCAACTACTCTTACTGAGCTCTTAACCTTAGGCAGTTGGCTTTATAAATATATTTGCAAATTGTACATTGCTTTATTGCATTATTTCATTTAATCATTACCATGAATGTTTGTGAGAGAAAAGAGACAGACACAGAAAGGAGAAAAAACTACCCATCAATATGGGATGACTAAAATCAAGTTTTCCAGATGTTACGAAACTTCCGTAGATGAGGATCTGAGCTTTGTTATGTGATTCTAAAACATAGGTGTTTTTTTAAAAATCATTGCATTCTAGTGCTTCTAGCGTCATAAGTCTGTGTAAACTTAGAAGAAATTAGCAAAAGAAAACTAACTGCCCTATGTATAAGAAGCCACCTAAAACTCACTGTCAGCATATGCTCATATGTTCTCCGAAATGATTGATCTCAAAACTCTTCAAACAACTTATTTCTCGTATAAACTTTCATCCTCTTTTTTAAATTTGATTTGATTTTGTTGTAAAGTACTGAACATGAAAAAATTTTGAACATTATTGTTACCCCCTCCCTTATTTTTCTCCCCTCCCCTCCCCCCGCCTCCAACTCTCCCCAAATTGTAAAGTTCATTTCAGTATCGCTGTTGAATGCAGGTCATAGAATTAAAATAATATTCATGATGTTGAATAAACAATGTATCTTCTGGTCCTTGTACTTTGAACAGTTAGACAATTTCAATATGATCCACATTCTGATACCTTAAAACTCTTTACCAGAATAAAACAGAAGCAAACTCTTATTGCAGATGATCTGATCTCTAAGTTAGTTCCAGATATGTTAGTTGACTTTCCAAATTATTTTCCATGACAGAACTCAATTGAAAAGAATAAGAGACCAATACAATATTTTATTTAGTAGCACTGGTAGGCTTAACATTTAATTTTGTATGTACTTTTTTTTTGTAATTTGTATGTACTTCTTTTGTATGTACTTTTATCTTTGTGGTTTTGTGTTAAGGTGTGAAAATAAATGTACATCTTAGAAAAAGATATTTCCTAATTATAAGAGAGAGAAAAAAATCTCAAAGATAACAGCAAAGGAGTCTCCTTATTAGATTCCTTGGGTAGAAGTGGAAGTGGGCTACATTCCACTCTATCAGTTCAGTTAGTCATTTTTTTTAACTGTATTTTTTTTGTCTTTTCTTTTTTGGTACTGGGGATCGAACCCAGGACGTTGCGCTTGCTAGGCAAGCGCTTTGCCACTGAGCTACATCCCAGCCCTAGTTAGTCATTTTTATACAGTGAGACAAATCCAGATATCTCTTACTGTAAAATCCTGAACTTTGTTCTAGTAAGCTGTCATTGAAATCTGCTGCCTTTTCCCAGCCATGTACACCCCAGGCTGAGCATCCTTCAAGCTCAGTAGCTCCTCAGTGATCAAGCTCCGCCCCATCCCTGCAGCTCTCAGTGACCTCTCTCAAGGTTTTTTGTTAGCTTTGGATATTTTCCTTTTATAGCTTTGCTAACATAATCATATTACATCCTGACACCAGCTAGTGTAAATTAATTCACACGTGCCACTCCACAAAGAACCCGATTTTCTTTTCCACTTTAACACTTGATTAAATTATGGAAAGACGACAAAAACATAAGGTCTCTGAGAAAAGGATATCTTACCTGTACCAGCCTGGAAACTAACACAATGAATTTTAAAGCAAACTAATTCTTCCTAAAATTTGTAAAAATCTTAATGGGAGAAGTATAGAGAACTATAGGAGGAGAGAGAGAGCAAAGGTAGGTTAAAAAAAAAGTATTGACTGAAAATCAATCTCTGTCAGATGAAGCAGGGCAGTGTTTCCCCAAATTGTCTGTATATAAGCCTTACTTGGGGAGGAATCTGGTATCAAGACCCAGTGCTAGATCTTCTTCTGAACTTTTAATTCAGCAGTTTTGATGTGATCTGTATTATAAACACTGTAGATGATTGTGGCCAACAAGTGTAAGAATAATTAATCTGCGCTAAAAATTAAATTGAGTTATATTCTCCTCTACCTTTCTCCAAAAATATTACCAGGAATAAACAAATGGATTTTTGTTACTGAGGAGGTTTAGAACACTTTCACCTGAATGAGCAGATTGTTTTTATTAGTGGTGTCTAACAAAGTATAGCAACACATACACAGAGACTTGGAGAACAGCCCATCCAATTTCAGGTCTCACTAGTCTTTCCTTGTAGTACACTGAAAATTGCGATAAATCACAAGAAAAACTTTCCCTAGACCTTCAACTAGACATATGTCAGGACATACATCGATATCATGGATTGGGCTATTTATTTCACCTGCACTCTGATAACCAACACTAAGGGTCATCACTAAGCCACTTTAATATCATGCTCACTAAACATTCGATGCAGGTGACCTGTTTTTTTTTTTTTTCCCAAAGGAACAAAAACTCCTGGGAATTTTAGATGAATTCCACACTGCCTCATGCTGTCTTTATCATTTGTAAATACTGTCCATGCAAATATGCAGTTTGTTACTGATTATTTTTTTTGTCAGTTGTGGGGCTTGAACTCTTGGCCTAGGCGTTGTCCCTGAGCTCTTCAGCTCAAGGTGAACACTGTATCACTTGAGCCACAGCACCTCTTCTAGTTTTCTGGTGGTTAATTGGAGATAGAGTCTCATGGACTTTCCTGCCTGGTCTGGCTTTGAACTATGATCCTCAATCTCTGCCTCCTGAGTAGCTAGGATTACAGGTGTGAGCCACTGGTGCCCCACTTTTTTCTGATTTTCAATTGAAAAAAAAATGAACCACACAGCTTGGATGGTCTTTTAAGTATTAACTGTATTTATATTCTAGACATTGTCCACAAACCAGGAAAGACTTCCAAATCCCCCATCACTCTGTCTCTCAGTAGATTTTCCATTATTCTCTTTTGTCATTTTCTTAAAGACACTAAAGAATTTTGGAGTGGATAAAGATAAAATACCTAGGAATTAACTTAACCAAAGAAGTGAAGGACCTCTATGATGAAAACTTTAAAAACCTGAAAAAGGAAATCAAAACAGAACTTAGAAAGTGGAAAAACCTCCCAGGCTCCTGGATTGGAAGGAACAACATCGTGAAAATGGCAATACTTCCCAAGGCTATCTACAAATTCAATGCGATACCTATCAATATTCCAACCTCATTCTTCAAGGAAATAGAAGAGGCAATCCAAAAATTCATACGGAACAATAAAAGACCCCAAATAGCAAAAATGATCCTCAACAGAAAGAACAGTGCTGGAGGAATATCAATACCAAATTTCGAACTCTACTACAAAGCCATAGTAATCAAAACAGCTTGGTACTGGCACAAGAACAGACCTCAGCACCAATGAAATAGAATTGAAAACCTAGACATGAACCCACAGACCTATAGCCATCTAATCTTCGATAAGGAAGCTAAAAAAAATACAATGGAAGAAAGACAGCCTCGTCAGTAAATGGTGCTGGCAAAATTGGTTAATCATTTGTAAAAAACTAAAGCTAGATCCTTATCTATCACCCTGCACCAGAATCAACTCCAAATGGATCAAAGACCTTGGAGTCAAAGCAGACACCCTGAAAACCCTAGGTCTCCTTAGCACAAGCTGAAATTTTCTTATTAGAGACCCAGAAATACAACAAATCAAAAAAAGGTGGACAAATGGGATTGCATGAAGTTGCAGAGCTTCTCCATGGCAAAGGACATAGCTAGCAAGATCAATAGAAAGCCCACAGATTGGGAGAAGATCTTCACTAGCCATACAAGGGACAAGGGTCTCATATCTAAAATATACTTGGAATGCAAAAAATTAAATCCCCAAAAACAAATCCTCAAAGAAACAACTGCCCAATAAATGAGTGGGCTAAAGACTTAGAGAAACTTCTCTGAAGAGGAAATGGCCAATAGACATGAAGGAATGCTCAACTTCTCTAGCCATAAAAGAAATGCAAATCAAAACAACATTGAGATACCATCTCACCCCAGTTAGAATGGCTATAATCAAGAACTCTAATAACAACAGATGCTGCAGAGGATGTGGCCAAAAGAGAACCCTACTACACTGTTGGTGGGAGTGTAAACTTGTTCAACCACTTTAGAAAGTAGTATGGAGGTTCCTCAAGAAGCATAGGTCCCGTGGTTTCCCTTATTTGCAATAACTAGTATATGTCTGAGACAAGCAAAAACGGGCAGATAAATGAACTCCAAGATAAGGACTCAAATGATTTTTCTTTCTTGTGATTGTTTCTAACATATTTATAAGATGATTTTTTTGTTGTTTTGTATGTCCCTCCCCCACAATATAATCCCTGTTTTCATTGTATTTGATGTTGCTATAATTTGGGGAGGGGAAGGGAAAAAAACAAATTGTTTAAATAGGGATAGAGGTGGACCCATTGCAACAATGAGATGTACAAGAGGTTATGTTGAAACACGAACTCTACAACTTTGGCATGGGGGGAGGGGAAGAGAATGGGAAGGGCTGGGAAGGGGAAACAAAGGAGGAGGCAACAATGCTTGATAAGAAATGTACTCATTACCTTGCTCATGTCATTGTGACCCCTCTGTATGGTATTTTCACAATAAAAAAAATTAAAAAAGAACTTTGGAGTGGGAAAAGAACTCAAATCCATCAGGATTAAAATAATTGGAAACCATACCAAAACAAAACAAAAAAAAACCTGATTATAGTTAAGTTGGAATTTAGTATTACTACAGATAACTGTCAAAATCCTTCCCATCAGGAAGGGTGGGGATAAAAGCAAGTGGGTACATTTAAAGAAGTAGGAAGGATTGCTCACTGAAGTTACTGCTGAAGAGTCAGCTTGAGCATCCTACATGTTACTGAAGATCTCTCCAGGTCTCGCTATGAGACATTAAAAAAACGGACTCGGTATAAGGCAACCATGGTGAAAAAAATTCAGCTAATACTAACATCACTTATAGATATTCATCTTCTTAATTTCAAAAAGTATCAGAAGCAATCATTGGAGATGTAATCAATATTAAATAGCTTTTTGTAACAGAATAAAAACTGAGGATGGAAGTAGTGGAGAAAATCTCTGCATGCTCATTTTAGAATTTTATTACAGCAGTAAGCCAGCCTCTGACCAAGTGTAATTACTATTCTTTATCAGACTGTCCCCAAACAGCCACCCTGTCTCCTTTACCATCTTCTTTCATCAATCATCTCTGGCTTTCCTCTTCCTGTCTCTGGATTTTCTAAGAGTCTCTTTTCATCCTACTCAGACAAGGTTTAGAAAATTCACTCAATCATTATTTTAGCTCAATGGGTAAAATTTACTAAAATATATTTTATTTGTAACAAAAAGTGTGAATTTTAAGTTAAATCCAATTAGTACAGATTATAGCTTTTATTTAGCTTTAATGAAAAATGTTACGGTGCAAGAACATTGTCACTGGTCAATAGTCCCTGAGTCTTTTAGTCTCAGAGGACTCCTAAATTCCAGGCTAAATAGTCCAGTGTAGAATACTAAGATCTCAGATCATTTTGAATCCTTTCATGCTGGGACCTGCTGGACTTCGATAGCAATCTGGCTTTTTCAAGAACCGCTAGTACAAAGTATAGAAATTATGGAAAAGAATTTTGAGTGAAGTAAGCCAGACCCAAAGAAACATAGACTCCATGGTTTACCTCATTTATAATAATAGTATATGTCTAGCATAGTCCTAGAAGAGGATCACAACAGCTCAATAGCTATGTACATGTGACCAGATAAGGGGATGCTAAGCAAAACGAACTCCAAGATATGAAAACAAAAGGTTTTTCTTTGTTGTAGATGTTTTTTGAAAAAGAAAAAGTAATATAAATGTTCTAAATTGCTTTCTTCCTTTTTCACATACTTGTATGTGTCAATTTGCTCAGTAATTCGTTGCAGAGCATGGAAAGAAAGCAGAGGTGTTTGCTCTCTGTTAATTTAGATAGTCTCTGTCTTCTGAACTGCTGCCAATTTTTATGACTATCATTAAAATACTTGTTTCACATAAATTCTAAACAAAGTTTAATGCTGGTTAAAGCATCAAGTTTCTTTGATGCAGATTTAAGCTAAGATAGCTGTCGCAATCATAGCAGATAGTAGTAGTATAGTAGCATAGTAGTTCTTTACTTATAGGAACCACTTCAACTGAGGCTAAGCAGGATGAATATTTTGCTACTAGACTCTAAGATTCTTTTCTTTCACTTAAATCTCTCTGAAACTTGACTCTACACTTATCTGGTTCATTCTTATCTATATTTCTCATATTATCTCCTATATATGTAATGGTTATTGTGAATAGAAATTTTAATTTTTAATAAACAAAGACTTTATATTGCCTGTCTGTACAATATTTCAATATTTAAATTAAAAATTGTGATGAACCAAATTATCCAGCTGCTAATTCCAACACAGTCTGTTACAAGGATTAAGTGACTGATTTTTTTTCATAACAAATTTTAACAACCTGTGAAGTTCAAGGAGAAAATTAACAAGTTAAGTGTTTTCAGGATTTAAAAATGCATAGAAATATTCAACAGAACCTTGCTCATGTAATTGTAACCCCTCTGTACAGTATTTTTACAACAAAAAATTAATAATAATAATAATAATAAAGAAATATTCAACAGACTTATTTTTAAAATTGAGATGTGCATTTTAAACAGGAGACTGACATGTAATCTTGGTCACATACATCTCATACAATTTCTTTTCCCCACTTTCAAGTTAATAAAATGGATACAAGCAAATCAACACTATTAGAAGCATTCAAGAGAACAAGACAGAGACAATCCATGAGCAATTTGTCATTATCTGAGAATTTGTATGCATAATTTTGAAACCTTAGATGTCAACCTTTGAGAACTGGCTAATAAACATAAAATTAATAACAAGTGATCCTGATTTCATAGATGAGGAAAGGAGTCAGGAACACTATTTTGACTAAACATCTGGTTCATTTCAAAATCTAAACATCTTGTAACTGGATAAATTCATTCCATTAGATAAGATAGCAATAGATTCTATTATACTTTTTTAAGAATAAAAATCATTTTGACATCAGATCAATTGTGGGCATGGGGTGCATTCCATGTAGGTGGGGCGTGATTGGGACACCAGTTGATTGAAGACACTTGAACAGGTGTTTCTAAAGGAAATTAGCATGCTAGTCTGAGTAGACTGGCAAGAACCACATTCAGTACAAATAGGCATCACCCAACCAGCTCAGGGGGTGGACAAAATAAAAGAGGGAGAAAAATGAGTGGCACACACTCTTCCTTTTCTATCTTGGGACACTAGAAACCCTGGCTCCCTGCATCTTGAATTCCAAAACTTGCACCAGTCAGCAGTACCCTGTGTTTTCAGCTTCAAAATAAGAGTTACACCACTGTGCATAACATAGATGCAGTTTATCCATCACCAGTTATGGGACTCAGCATGCATAATTGTGTGAGTCAATTTCCCTAATTAATCTTCTCTCATATCGATCTGTCTTTCTGTTTGTCTGTTTATCTATCTACCATGATCAACATCTATCATATACATGTATTATTGGTCTGTCTTTCTGGAAAACCGTGACTAATACATTGCTCTAGAAAAGTCTTTTCAATGGAACTGGGATAGAGAAGCCTCATAGAATTAGTAAGTGAAAACAAATTATGACACATTTCCATCCTATACTGGTACAATAATACATATATTACCATAATATATTGTTCTTTTATGGTTGCTATTTCCAGGTTCTAATTGCTTTGACTTAATTGGTTTAATAAAAAGTGTCAATATGCTGTTTGAATCAGCTTCATTTATTTAACCAAACTGATTTCAGAAAGGAAAAAGCAATTACAAAATCAAGGGAAATCTTATATCATTTGGGTATTAAAAACAGTATTACATATGACTGAAATTCAATTTTTGTTGTTGTTGTTGGGTTTTTTGTTGTTTTTTTTTGGTCCCATCGTTGGGCCTAAACTCTGGGCCTAGGCGCTGTCCCTCAGCTCTTCAGCTCAAGGCTAGCACTCTACCACTTGAGCCACAGCGCCACTTCTGGCTTTTTTTTTTTTCTGCTTATGTGGTGCTGAGAAATTGAACCCAGGGCTTCATGCATGCAAGGCAAGCACTCTACCACTGAGCCACCTTCCCAGCCCAAAAACTCAGTTTCTTTTGATGGATAAAAAAGCAAGTTATCTTCTATTTAAATACAGTATTTTACCAAATGACCAAGTATAAATTAGCTAATCAAAATCACTTCTATTCATCTATAAATTTATTAATTCAGTTGGAAAACATCTGTTGTGTATCGAATATATGTCTAGTAAAACAGTTTTACAATTATTTTATATAATCTAACAGGAAAACATCCAAAGAATAACAAACACAAAGTCCTGTATGACTAATATTATGATAAGTCTAGGATGAAAAATTGTAACGTCAAGATCTGACTCACTGATAGTATGAGTTGACATATGAATGAATAAAAGCAGCTGCAGCTGGCATAGGGGTTATAAAAATAGAAGAACACATGTTTTAGAAACTGAAGAAAGCCAGTATGACCAGTATTGAGAGGAAAACGGAGAATGGCAAGAGGTGAAGAGAGTAGCTAAATAGGAACTACTTCACTCAGACAAGGTGAAGATCTCATCCGCCCTAATAGCAACTGGAAGTTACTGAAGGATTTTAAGCAATAGTATGACAACCATAATTGATCCTTTGGGATGGTCATTTCTGCTGCCAAGAATTGTATAGATTGGGGGAAGATAAAAATAGTTTCAAGAGGTGAGTTTGGAGGCAATTACAGTATTCTGTGTGAGAAACAAAGATAACTCAGAAAAGAGTTTGTGTGTTCTATTAACACCTCAAAAATGTTTTGCATTTTACAACTGACCCATTTTCTTAGAATTAAACATAGCAGAGCTAAAAAAAAAAAAGCAGTAATAAAAAAGGCGGCACATGTGCTTTGCAACAGGATATATCTGGTTTTCACCTTTGGTCTGGTTTGGAGGCGGCACAGCCTATTAATAGCTAAAGGACCATATGCAAGGCACATAAGGTCTCTAAGCCTCAGCGTTTGTACCTTTGGAGTTCACATAATAACACTTCCCGCAGGTGAGAATATTAAGTGTGACAATGCATGCGATATTCTCAGCATGAACAGTTAATATTGAGAAGCCTCAGGACCAGTCATCTGATGGCATTCTCTCTGCTGGGAAATTCTCTCCTTTCTTTAGAAACCTGTTCTTTCTGATTTTTTTTTTCTTTTTGCTTATGTGGTGCTGAGGAATCGAACCCAGGGCCTCATGCATGCAAGCGCTCTACCACTGAACCACCTTCCCAGCCCCTTCTTTCTGAATTTTCTCTCAGCAAACAGCACAGACACAGAGTTGGGGGAAAGGCGCTGCTCTGGCAAAGGTAAAGACAGACATAAGAAAGACAAGTAAAGATGGAGATGCTGCTGAACAGTCTGTCTCTTTGAGTGTGCGTGGGAACTATCTCCACATCCTTCTTGCCAAACTCAGTTGGAAAGGAAGACCCTCTCACTTTCAGAAAGATAGCTGGACAGATTAGGGGGAAAGCTGTCTCATCGAGCACTTTCTTCTGCTCACCTACTGGCTGTTCAGAAGCCTAAATCATCATGAGGGAAACTGGTTTCACAGGTGTTACTGGCTCCAGAAATGGTAGCCAATCAGCCAGGTATGATGGGGATGGAGCTGAGTTTGGAGCAGAAATCCAATTGTTAATCATGGCCTTAGACAAGTCCTTTAGTTACTTTCCTTTTCTGTGAAATAAGACGTTGTTGGATGGTTTCAAACACTCTTTTCTGGCTGAGAAAGTGAGTGGTTTATGGACCTATCACCTCGTTTACTTAAAGTAAGTAAACAACCAAGGATGAGGCAACCGTGAGTTCTGTTAATCCTAGAGTAAAGACATCTAAGCTCATCCTTTTCACTCCTGTAACTTAATTTGAACTAGCAGAAGCACATACTCCCCACTTAATTCCCAATCCACATATAGTAAGCATAGCCAAAAGCTTCATCATAAAAAATAATTACCAACAATGAGGCTATAAATTAGTGCCTTGCAAATATCTAAAGCTGCAAGGCGATTGCTTGAAACTATGTTTCAAAGCCTTGCATCAATTACTGAATCAGAATCTCTTAAGGCAAATCTCCAGGAATACCTACTTTTACAAATTTTTCTTTTTTTTTGTAATCAGCTACCTCGAAGAGGATCACCTTTAAAGAAAGATTTGCTTTTTCTAAGCGTTGTCTACAAATTACTTTTATGTGAATTACCAAAAATACTTGCTGACAATAGCAGGGAGTATGCCCAGGAATATGCATTTAATAATTCTATTATTATACATAGCAACTTCATCCCCCCAGAATAGTTTGTATGTGCTTATGAATAATATCATGTGGGTAAAACCTTCAGGTCTACAAAAAATATAGAAAAGATAATATTGAAGATACAGACAATATAAGGAAATCATAATTGCAGTATAGCTATCACTATTATTTCTTTTTTACAGTTTTTTTTAAATTGTGAAAATACTGTACAGAGGGGTTACAATTACATGAGCAAGGTAATGAGTACATTTCTTATCCAGCATTGTTGCCTCCTCCTTTGTTTCCCCTTCCCATCCCTTCCCATCTCCCCCATCCTCCCATCCCCCTCCCACATCCCTTCCTCCCCCTACCCTGCCAAAGTGGTAAAGTTCGTTTTTTCAACATAACGTCTTGTACATCTCATTGTTGCAATGGGTCCACCTGTATCCCTATTTAAACAATTTGTTTTTTCCCTTCCCCTTCACAAATTATACCAACATCAAATACAGTGAAAACAGGGTTTCTTGCTATTGTTTCTAACATATTTCTTTGTTGCTTTGTATATCACTATTATTTCTATCGTATTTCATTCAGTTTCTATAAGAAGATTGTGGTTTGAGCAATGTTATTCTCATTTAACTGACAAAGTCAAGCGCTGGTAAGCTGAGATAACTTATGCAGAATTTCATGGTTAGTATCATGTGGTTAAAATAACATGGATTGTGGAGACTGCCAAGCTAATATAACTTGGAGATAATAAAGCACAGAGATAGCCTATATTACTACAGAATGTGTAATTAAGAATTGAACACACCTTTTAATTAAACAATATGCTGATCTCTTAACTGACAAGTTAGAAGTTTGTCTCAATCTTTATTTCATTTGCACATGAATTTTTTTATTATTGTGAAAATACCATACAGAGGGGTTACAATTACATGGGCAAGATAGTGAGTACATTTCTTATCAAGCATTGTTGCCTCTGCCTTTGTTTCCCCATACCACCCCTTCCCCTCTCCACCCACTCCCCCCACCCCACCAAAGTTGTAAAGTTCGTTTTTTGACATAACGTCTTGTACTTCTCATTGTTGTAATGGGTCCACCTGTATCCCTATTTAAACAGTTTGTTTTTTTCCCCTTCCCCTCCACAAATTATATCAACATCAAATACAGTGAAGGCAGGGCTTATACCCTGGGGGAGGGACATACAAAGCAACAAGAAATCATTTTATAAATATGTTGGAAACAATCTCAAGAAAGAAAAAAACATTTATGTTAATGTTATTACAACAATCATAGATTGACCAAAATAAAATTCCTAATAACAGTAATTCCAGGGGCCTCCCCAAATCATAAAATCATCTAAAGTGGTCATCATTTCACATCAACTACCTTCAAATACAAATATTTACAGGTGAAAAGTCTAGAAGTGTGCTTTCTAGAAACTTCTAGCTGCATGGCCTTATTAATTTCCCTGGTCCATTTTCATACCACAGGCCCTTGACTCATGTTTATAAAACTCAGTATGCTGGTCATTTGCTATAAAAGATCTTCATTAGACTTAAAGATTCTGCAAATAAGGAAAAAATCTTTACACTATAAATATATTTTTATTTTATTTTTTTGGGGGGAGGGGGGTCCAGTTGTGGGCCTGAACTCTGGGCCTGGGCGCTGTCCCTCAGCTCTTCAGCTCAAGGCTAGCACTCTACCACTTGAGCCACAGCACCACTTCCAGCTTTTTTTTTCTGCTTATGTGTTGCTGAGGAATCGAACCCAGGGCCTCATGAATGCAAGGCAAGTGCTCTACCACTGAGCCACCTTCCCAGCCCCTAAATATATATTTTAGAACAAGGATTTTGTTTCCTTTTCTCTTACTGATTCTTCTAAATTCATCTAATAAGGTATCAGTGTAAAAATGTGTGTGTGTGTGTGTGTGTGTGTGTGTGTTTGTCTTGAACTCTTGGTTAAGTGAAATGGGAAAAGTCTCCTCTCCCATATTCCCAATTCCTAAGCTGACCAGTTTGAGCAAAAATATGATATAACAACATGCATTTCATAAATTTGGTCAAACAAGATGAACCTTAGTTATGCAAACCCTGTGCTTGATTGACTGATTGATTGATTGCCAGTCCTGGCACTGTCCCTAAGTCTCCGTGCTCAGGGCTAACACTCTACCATTGGAGCCACGGTGCCATGTCCAGCTTCTTTTGAGTACTTTATTGGAGATAAGAGTCTCACGGGGTCTTTCTTGTCCAGGCTGGCTTCAAAATGCGAACCTCAGATCTCAGCCTCCTGAGTAGCTAGGATTATAGACATGAACCATCAGCACCCCACCTCCCACAACTGCAATATTTTTAAGTCATTAAAAATGTTAATAATAGAAACTAGGAAGATCTCCGAAGTCATATACATTTTAAACAAATACAATTGCCACCTTCTGCTATGGCCAGATGTTACCTACCTTTTAAATCTTCTTTCACCTTGAATGTTACAAACTTTCTAAAATGTGAATACAGATATTTTCACATAGAGCAAAAAGAATGAATATGATATGAACAAAGAGCAATTTCCAAAGATTAAGTGAAATATTAGCTATAAAAACTACCTATAAAAAGATATGGCAAAGGTTTTTTGATCGTGATTTGTTTTCTTTTAATATTTGGTGGAGTGATATCTTTTTTCATGCCAGTTTACGTTTTAAAGCTATATTTGGTCAACTTACGAGCCATTTTTTTCACAAAAGCAACATCTGTTTTTTTTAAATAAAAAAGAAAAAGAAGGATACTTACAAATATCTGTAAAGTATGCTGTACTTCTGAAACAGGTTTAGGACTCAGATAAATCTTCTTTCCTGCAAATTAAAAAAATTACAAGAGAGAAATGAAAAGAAAAACCATGAAGAGACAGAAAAATTCCAACTAAATAATCTAATATTATCTAATACTAGCTAAAATATGTTGACTAATTTTTAATTCACTTTAAACTGTAAACACCAAACATTTTGGGGAAAAGGACAGCTTCTAATTTGATAATAAAAATTTCACACTGAACTCTTATATCCTACTTTATCATCCCCAACATCAAATGTTAGTCTTGAGGATGGCATAGTACTGGTCAATGACAACTTGAGAAAATCATCATATAAAAACAACTGATTATTATAGTAATACTTGTACATATGTGCACAGAATGCCCACTGTAAATATATCCTTGGCATTACTATACCTTTCAGTGGGCAAAGAAACACTTCACGTGTTTACACCTTAGAAAATCTTTTCACTTTCACCTTTCTTGAGTTTCCCAAGATAGTGTCGCAACATTCCTAGCAACTACTTGGGAACCATGCTGAAGGAATGTACGCTATCTTGTTCCTAGAGATAAAATAAACTATGGAGATGACAATCCCTATTTGTAGAATAGGGAAAATAATAGGAATATGGCAAATCAGTATCCACATCTGCCACTCAGCATCAGGGTGCTTTACAAATTTCTTCCCTCCATACTTCCACTTCCCTCATTCATTCAGCCACTTTCTTCAAACATTTACAACATCCTAAGTGATTTCCATGTACACATGCTTCTTCACTGAAAAGCCATTCTTTTTTTTTTATTTTTTAAATTTTATTTTATTTTATTTGTGAACATACTGTACAGAGGAGTTACAATTACATGGGCAGGATAATGCGTACATTTCTTACCAAGCATTGTAGCCTCCCCCTTCCCATCCCTTCCCATCCTCCCCCTACCCCCCACCAATACTCCCCTCCCCCCTCTACCCCCTCCACCCCCCACCAAAGTTGTAAAGTTCGTTTTTCAACATAACGATTTGTACATCCAAAAGTGGGATTGCTGGGTCATAGGGGAGTTCTATGTGAAGTCTTTTGAGGAACCTCCATACTGCTTGAAAAGCCATTCTTAGATAGATAGGAGGCAGAATTATTTCAAAGTAAATCTGCTCATGATGACTCTATAATGAATTCTTCTCTAGTTTCCCATCACCTAGAATCAAGTCCAAGTTTTTTCTATTGCATGAGTTGTCCTCCAGGATTGCCCATCTGCCTCTCCCCTTACTTTTCACCCATGCCGAACTTATACCAATGCTAAAGACAAAAGCTCTGAAGTGGTACTCCATCAATGGAACTCCTGTGCTTTACTTGCATTACTTCTATGGCAATTGATGTATTTATTTATCCATTCTTGAATGGATAAATATGGATCCACTTGGACATTTCTTTCTCAGAACCTTCTGTTTTCTCCTCAGGCCAAATGGAAAGACTCTGGAATATCTCTCTGATTGCACTTATCACACATATTATAAATGTCTGATTAGCTCTACTTTCCTGCCTCAATGTTTTGAAGACTTTTGATGGCATGGATTATGACTCATTTGGGTCAGCCCTAGCACAATCTTTTGTAGATGGTGGGACAAATGCAAGAAATCATTTGCTGAATGGCAAGGTGCATGTAGACTTTTCATTCTTCCAGCTGACTAATTGCATACTTGATCACCTTGAGGGACTTTTACAATCAAAAGAGGACACCTTTTCACCTTATTCTATAGCCAAGCTTCTCATACACTTTTTGGCCATCCCGTAACTCTCTGCCCTGCAGTTAAGTCTTATATCTGCAGACAAAATGTAAGAAACTAGCAAGAGAAAGCAAAAAATCCAATCATGTGAGAAGCAGTAATACAATAAAAATTGCAAGCCTCAAACTTTACATAATATAATGAACATACCCACTCCTATAAAGCCAAATTGAAAAATAATGGCCAGTTACTTATCATACTCCTAATCCTAGTTATCTGGAAAAGTGATATTGAGAGAATCATGGTTTGAGGCCAGGCTGGGCATGTGAGATCTTTTCTCAACCAATAGTTGATCACTATGTGGCTATGTGGGAGGTTAAGGTCTGGTGGACTATCAACACCAGGCCAGCCAGGGCAGCTGCAGCCAAAGACTCTATTTTAGTGGAACAAACTAGATATGGTAGCATATACCTGTCATTCTAACTCCCACATGAATCCTAAAATAGGAGGATCATGGCCCAGGCGTGAGCCTGGGGAGGAAGTGCCTATCTCAAAATAACCACTGTAAAATGGGATGCAAGTGTGGCTCATCTGAGATAACCTGCACATTAAATGTGAGACCCCAAGTTTAAACCTCAGTACAGCCGGAGAATAAAGGAAAAATTCTATATGTTACTCTTTCCCCAATTTAACTTTTGTTTCATTTTATGAATTTCCAAGTAGTTTTGCCCATTGGAACAAAATCAGAGAAACAGAGAGAGACAGAGAGAGAGCAGTAGCAATGAAGTGGTATTTTCAAGGATATCCTAAACATAAACACACTAAAAGAGACAATCTCTCTTCATCCTTTTTAACTATCAAATATTTTATGAATGAAGGTATTCATGAACCCATTTCAAGAATAATGGCATAGCAGCCCTAATAAGAATTTTTTAATGTGTGTGTACATTATCTCCTATATATATATCCTTATAAATTATAAGAATTATTATGCTAATAGGCTAATATCTTTGTTAAACTATTGTTGTTGTATATGTCAATCACTATAACACAAACAAAATAAACAGAACAAGGTGTTCTACTATTCTCTCCCTGAATAATATAGGACACAGACCTTGAAAGACATAACTACCTCACAAGGTCTAATTCTTTCTGCATATATCACTTAGAATTGTATTTACATATAAACCCCACGACATATGTGGAGCAAAGGCAAAAAAACCCCAAAAACTAATGATCTCCTATCTACAGTTTGCACCTCTTGCAAGAGAAACATGAGAGTGTGAGTGAATTAGTAAACTCCACTACAGCCATTATGAGTTAGCTGAGATTGGATATCATCTCGTCCAGTGAATTTCAAACTACGTTTGCTGATGAGAAATGTTTTCTTTTCAAATGAACTGTTTGGAAGAAAGACAATATCCAAGACAGTGAAAAGCAGAACTTCTCTGAGACCACAGTCTTCAAAGGCCCAAACAAAGTTTTGCCCACACCCCCATCTTTTCACTTCTCATTCCCTAACCAGGATTTCAAGTTTGAAAACTACATGACCATAGCTTCATTTTAGAGATGTCGCCACCAGGCTAAATCTGAAGCAGCTACTTCAAGACAATACAACAAAGTAATTGAAAGCATTCATCCCATGTGTTTTCATCCTCCCTTCTCCTGTCCTTAATTTGTGGTCAAGGACCTACTTTCCTGCATATCCTGATGTGATCTCAATTGAAAACATATAAATTGTAATCAGACAGGATTTACGGGGATGTTTTATTCCAGTGTTTGGTAAAATACTATTTATTTTCTCTGTGTTATGACTCAGGTAAGTATCTTCTACTTGACTTATCTTCAGCCAATGGAAATATTGATAGGCAGTAAAACCTTTGAGGAGAGTTAGGCCCAGTGGGAAGAAGTCCTGAGGTCAAGTGCATGTCCTTGAAAAAGATAGTGGGGGTCTAGCACTTTCCCTCCCCCTGCTCTCCCTCCCTTCCAATGGCCCTCTCCTCTCTCCTTTCTCTCTCCTCTCTCCTTTCTCTCTCCTCTCTCTCTTCTGTGCCTCTCCTTTTCTCCCCTCTCCCTTCCTCCCTTCTCCCTTCCTTTCTCCCTTCAATTTTCTCCCTGTTCTCAACCCCCTTTTCTCTTTCCCCTTACACACCATGAGGTGTATAGCTTCTTCTACCAAGTTCTCCCACCAGGATAAACAATTACAATTTTTGCCACTGACCAAAAGGAGTTATCTAACCAACTATGGAAGAAAATCTCCAAAATTATGAGCCAAAATAAAATCCTTCCCCCACTGATTATCTCAGAGATTTTTGTCATAATAATGGATTTCTAGCTACATAGTGTTTATGTTTTCTAACATTTAAGTTGTAATTACTCAAGAAGTCACCCATGTGAATATGCAAATAATATGCACAAAGAATAATCCATCAAGTTCCCACCACAAAATTTCAGGGCCCATTCAAAACTCTAGACATCAAGATTAATAATATTTTCATGTAACATGTTTCAAAAGTCAAAGTTCATGCAAAAATTCCATGGTGATGCTCCTGGATTGGAAGGATCAATATCGTGAAAATGGAAATACTTCCCCAGGCTTCTACAAATTCAATGCAATACCTATCAATATTCCAACCTCATTCTTCAAGGAAATAGAAGAGGCAAGCCAAAAATTCATATGGAACAATAAAAGACCCCGAATAGCAAAAATGATCCTTAACAGAAAGAACAATGCTGGAGGAATATCAATACCAAGTTTCAAACACTACTACACAGCTATAGTAATCAAAACAGCTTGGTACTGTCACAAGAACAGACCTCAGGACTAATGGAACAGAATTGAAAACCTAGAAATGAACCCACAGACCAATAGCCATCTAATCTTCAATAAGGAAGCTAAAAAAAATACAATGGAAGAAAGACAGCCTCTTCAGTAAGTGGTGCTGGGAAAATTTGTTAATCACTTGTAGAAAACTAAAGCTAGATCCTTATATATTACCCTGCACTAGAATCAACTCCAAATGGATCAAAGACCTTGGAGTCAAAGCAGACACTCTGAAAACATTACAGGATGGAATAGGAGAAACCCTAGGTCTCCTTGGCCCAGGCCGAAATTTTCTTAATAGAGACCCAGAAACACAACAAATCAAAGAAAGGCTGGACAAATGGGATTGCATGAAATTGCAGAGCTTCTCTATGGCAAAGGACATAGCTATCAAGATCAAGAGAAAGCCCACGGATTGGGAGAAGATCTTCACTAG